>NC_036875.1:40805263-40812763 GCF_002910315.2 Salvelinus sp. IW2-2015 | reverse complement strand
TTATCATACCAAACTGTTACATTATTCTGAATGGTTTTTAAAGGACACATTTTGCTATTGCTGCACAAATGTAATGAGTTTTTCTGGTAGATTGTTTTTGAGAAGGAGAAGAATGTGAGTGCTTAATACCAACAGAAAGGCAATTGTGTCTGTCCAGGACTACCAAACCCTGTGGCAATATTGACACAGACCTTGTGGTGTTATATAGAAAGTAATTGGACACAATTTAATTTCTGTCAGCAGTAAGGTTGAGTGGCTACAATGGATTTATTTCATGTCCTGGTCTCTGCCTCTTACTGAGCATCTCTGTGAGCTAGAAATGCTACCACTCTCTACCACCCCCAGAAGGCAGGCAGAAGGCAGGCAGAAGGCAGGCAGGCAGAAGGCAGGCAGAAGGCAGGCAGGCAGAAGGCAGGCAGGAAGGCAGGCAGGCAGGCAGGAAGGAGACAGGCAGGAGACAGGCAGCAGGCAGTCAGCAGGCAGCCAGCAGGCAGGGAGGCAGCAAGCAGGGAGGCTGCAAGCAGGGAGGTAGCAGGCAGGGAGGTAGCAGGCAGGGAGGCAGGCAGCAGGCAGGGAGGCAGGAAGGCAGCAGGCAGGCAGCAGGCAACAGGCATGCAGCAGGCAGGGAGGCAGGCAGCAGACAGGGAGGCAGGCAGGCAGACAGCAGGCAGGGATGCAGGCAGGCAGAAAGCAGGCAGGAAAGCAAGCAGCAGGCAGGCAGGAGGCAGCAGACAGCAGAGACTGAACATGGCAACAGTATTTCATCAGTCTCCAGCCCAGCGACACTAGAGCACAAATCAATATGACTGTTATATATAAAAAAATAAATCATGGTTTCTTACAACTTCTACCCAGCTTTTTATTTGCCTTGCACAAATTGTCATGTAGCATGTTATCATATTTCAAGATGAGACATTGGGAGCAGAAAGAGTTGTGTATACATTTCTCTCTGTAGAATAATAGTTGTGATGTAGTGTATGCGTCCTAAATGTCGACATGGTGTGTGTAAAGGACATATATGTCTTGGTCTTGAAATAACCCTATTCTCTCACCTCAAAACCCCTGCCAAATCTTGAATTTTATTTTAAGGGAGATACCTAGTCAGTGGTCCAACTGAAATGTGTCTTCCATATTTAACCCAACCCCTATGAATCAGAGAGGTGCGGTGGGCTGCCTTAATTGACATCCACGTCTACAGGGCCCGGGGAACAGTGGGCTAACTGCCTTGCTCAGGGGTAGAAAGACAGACTTGAACCTTGTCAGCTCAAGGAGTCATTCCAGCAACCTTCCGGTTACTGGCCCAAAGCTCTAACCACTAGGATATGTGTGAGCGTGTGTGAGGCTGGCCCACACAAAACCCTAGTATCGCAGAAACGTTTGTGCAATACTGTTTTACAAAAAGGTCAATCCACTGCCTGCAGTAAGGTCCTTTGCACTCTGGTGGAAATCACAGCTTCAGACTGACTACACTGAATCTAATCTGATGGGAAATGTGTAGCGATTGTTTGTTTCCTCCTCCTTGTAGGCCCCTCTCTCTCTCTCTCTCTTTAAAAATAAATCATAGATAGAGTACCAGTCAAAAGTTTGGACACACCTACTATTTCAAGGGGTTTTCTTTGTTTTTACTATTTTCTACATTGTAGAATATAAGTGGGGCAGCAGGTAGCCTAGTGGATAGAGCATTGGGCCAGTAACCAAAAAGTTGCTGGAACAAATCTCTGAGCTGACAAGGTAAAAATCTGTTGTTCTACCCCTGAACAAGGCAGTTTACCCACTGTTCCCCGGTAGGCCGTCATTGTAAATATGGATTTGTTCTGACTTGCCAGGTTAAATGAAAAACTATGGAATCATGTAGTAACCAAAAGAAGTGTTAAGCAAATAAAAATATGTATTTTAGATTCTTCAAAGTAGCCACCCTTTGCCTTGATGACAGCTTTGTAGTTGGCATTCTCTCAACCAGCATCACCTGGAATGCTTTTCCAACAGTGTTGAAGGAGTTCCCACATATGATGGGCACTTGTTAGCTGCTTTTCCTTCACTCTGCTGTCCAACTCATCCCAAACCATCTCAAATGGGTTGAGGTCGGGTGATTGTGGAGACCAGGTCATCTGATGCAGCACTCCATCACTCTCCTTCTTGGTGAAATAGCCCATACACTGCCTGGCGGGGGGTTTTTAGGTCATTGTCCTGTTGAAAAACAAATTATAGTCCCACTAAACCCAAGCTAGATGGGATGGCATATCGCTGCAGAATGCTGTGGTAGCCATGCTGGTTAAGTGTTCCTTGAATTCTAAATAAATCACAGACAGTGTCACCAGCAAGGCATCCCCACACCATCACACCTCCTCCTCCATGCTTCATGGTGGGAACCACACATGAGGAGATAATCCGTTCACCTGCTCTGCATCTCACAAAGACAGCAAACATCTCAAATCTGGACTCATCAGACCAAAGGACAGATTTCCACGTGTCTAAAGTCCATTGCTTGTGTTTCTTTGCCCAAGCAAGTCTCTTCTTCTTATTGGTGTCCTTTAGTAGTGGTTTCATTGGAGCAATTCGACCATGAAGGCCTGATTCACGCAGTCTCCACTGAACAAACACTGCACTTGACACATTTATGAAATTGCTCATTCCAATTGCTAATAAGCATGCACCCATAAAAAAAAACTGACTGTAAAAACTGTTAAATCCCTCGTGGGTTGATGAGGAATTAAAAAATTGTATGGTTGAGAAGGATGAGGCTAAAGGAATGGAAAATAAGTCTGGCTGCACAACCGATTGGCAAACTTATTGCAAATTGAGAAATCATGTGACTAAACTGAATAAGAATAAGAAACTACACTATGAGCTTTGGAGCTCCTTAAATGGCATTCTGGGAAAAAAGGCAAACTCAGCTCCATCATTCATTGAAACAGATGGCGCATTCCTCACAAAACCAACTGATATTGCCAACTACTTAAAAAAAAAAATTTGGTTGGAATGATTAGCAAACTTCGGCGTAACATGCCGGCAACAGATGCAGACACTGCACATCAAAGTATATCTGATCAAATTATGAAAGACAAGCATTGTAATTTTAAATTCCATAAAGTTAGTGTGGAAGAGGTGAAAAAAATTATTGTTTTTCTTTCAACAATGACATGCTACCGGGGTCTGACAACTTGGATGGAAAATTACTGAGGATAATAACGGACGATATTGACACTCCTATTTGCCACATTTGCAATTTAAGCCTACTAGAAAGTGTGTGCCCTCCGGCTTGGAGGGAAGCAAAAGTCATTCCGCTCCCTAAGAATAGTAAAGCCCCCTTTACTGGCTCAAATAGCCGACCAATCAGTCTGTTACCAACCCTTAGTAACTTTTGGAAAAAATAGTGTTTGACCAGATACAATGCTATTTACAGTAAACAAATTGACAACAAACTTTCAGCATGCTTATAGGGAAGGACATTCAACAAGCACAGCACTTACTCAAATGACTGATGATTGGCTGAGAGAAATTGATGATAAAAAGAGGGGGGGCTGTTTTGTTAGACTTCAGTGCGCCCATTGACATTATCGATCATAGTCTGCTGCTGGCAAAATGTATGTGTTTTGGCTTTACACCCCCTGCTATAATGTGGATAAAGAGTTACCTGTCTAACAGAACAAAGAGGGTGTTCTTTAATGGAAGCCTCTCCAACATAATCCAGGTAGAATCAGGAATTCCCAAAGGCAGCTGTCTAGGCCCATTACTTTTTTCAATCTTTACTAATGAATTGCCACTGGCTTTGAGTAAAGCCAGTGTGTCTATGTTTGCGGATGACTCAATTCTATACATGTCAGCTACTACAGTGACTGAAATGACTGCAACACTTAACAAAGAGTTGCAGTTAGTTTCTGAGTGGGTGGCAAGGAATAAATTAGTCCTAAATATTTCAAAAATTAAAAGCATTGTATTTGGGACAAATCCTACACTAAACCCTAAACCTCAACTAAATCTTGTAATATATAATGTGGAAATTGAGCAAGTTGAGGTGACTAAACTGCTTGGAGTTACCCTGGATTGTAAACTGTCATGGTGAAAATGGAGCCGACAGAGATGGTCACCTGGCTTCTCGTTCTTAGGAAACTATGCAGTATTTTGTTTTTTTATGTATTATTTTTTACCTTGTTACCCCAGGAAATCTCAAGTGTTATTACATACAACCGGAAAGAACTATTGGATATAAGAGCAACATCAACTTACCAACATTATGACCAGGAATATGACTTTCTGGTCATTTATTGTATCTGGGGATTTTAACAAAGCTAATTTGAGATACCTACATTTTATCAGCATATTGATTGCACGACACGTAGGGCTAATACTCTCGACCACAGCTATTCTAACTTCCGTGATGCATACAAAGTCCTCCTCCGCCCTCCCTTCGGCAAATCCGACCATGACGCCATCTTGCTTGTCTCGGCTTATAGGCAGAAACTCAAACAGGATGTACCAGTGACGAGAACCATTCAACGCTGGTCTGACCCATCGGAAGCCACGCTCCAAGATTGTTTTGATCACGCGGACTGGAATATGTTCTGGTCAACCACAGAGAACAACATTGATCTATACGCTTACTCGGTGAGTGCGTTTATAAATAAGTGCATTGAAGATGTTGTACCCACTGTGACTATTAAAACCTACCCAAAACAGAAACCGTGGATGGGTGGCGGAATTCGCGCAAAACTGAAAGCATGATCCACCGCATTTAATCATGGAAAGAGGCCTGGTGATATGGCTGAAAATAAACATTGTAGTTAATCCCTCCGCAAGGCAACCAAATAAGCGAAATGCCGGTACAGGGACAAGGTGGAGTCACAATTCAACAGCTCAGACACGAGACATATGTGGCAGGTTTACAGGAAATCACAGACTACCAAAACAAAAACAGCCACGTCACGGATACCGACGTCACGCTTCCAGACAAACTAAACACCTTCTTTGCCTGCTTTGAGGATAATACAGTGCCACCGTCGTGGCTCGCTAACAAAGACTGTGCCCCCCCCCCTCTCCTTCTCCGTGGCCGACGTGAGTAAAACATTTCAACATGTTAACCCTCACAAGGCTGCTGGCCCAGACGGCATCCCTAGCCGTGTCATCAGAGCATGCACAGACCAGCTGGCTGGTGTGTTTACAGACATATTTAATCGCTCCCTATCCCAGTCTGTTGTCCCCATATGCGTCAAGATGGCCACCATTGTTCCTGTACCCAAGAAGGCAAAGATAACTGAACTAAAGGACTACCGCCCCGTAGCGCTCACTTCTGTCATCATGAAGTGCTTTGAGAGGCTAGTCAAGGATCATATCACCTCCACCATACCAGCCACCCAAGACCCACTTCAGTTTGCATACCGCCCCAGCAGGTCCACAGATGACGCAATCGCCATCGCATTGCACACTGCCCTATCCATCTGGACAAAAAGAATACCTACAGTATGTAAGAATGCTGTTCATTGACTACAGCTCAGCATTCAACACCATAGTAGCATTCAACACCATAGTACCCTCCAAGCTCATCATCAAGCTGGAGGCCCTGGGTCTCAACCCCTCCCTGTGCAACTGGGTCCTGGACTTTCTGACGGGCGCCCCCAGGTGGTGAAGGGGAAACAACATCTCCACTTCGCTGACCCTCAACACTGGGGCCCCACAAGGTGTGTGCTCAACCTTCTCCTGTACTCCCTGTTCACCCACGACTGCGTGGCCATGCACACCTCCAACTCAATTATCAAGTTTGCAGACAACACAACAGTAGTGGGCTTGATCACCAACAACCTCTCACTCACCGTCAACAAAAAAAGGAGATGATCGTGGACTTCAGGAAAACAGCAGAGGGAGCACCCCCCTATCCACATCGAAGGGACAGCAGTGGAGAAGATGGAAAGTTTTAAGTTCCTGGCATACACATCACAGACAAACTGAAATGGTCCGCCCACACAGACAGTGTGGTGTAGAAGGCACAACACCGCCTCTTCAACCTCAGGAGGGCTGAAGAAACTTGCTTGTCACCCAAAACCCTGACAAACTTTTACAGATGCACAATCGAGAGCATCCTGTCGGGCTGTATCACCGCCTGGTACGGCAACTGCACCGCCCTCAACCGTAAGGCTCTCCAGAGGGGAGTGAGGTCTGCACAACGCATCACCGGGGGCAAACTACCAGCCATTCAGGACACCTACAACACTCGATGTCACAGGAAGGCCAAAAAGATCATCAAGGACAACAACCACCCGAGCCACTGCCTGTTCACCCCGCTATCATCCAGAAGGCGAGGTCAGTACAGGTGCATCAAAGCTGGGCCCGAGAGACTGAAAAACAGCTTCTATCTCAAGGCCATCAGACTGCTAAACAGCCATCACTAACTCAGAGAGGCTGCTGCCTACATTGAGCCCCAATCACTGGACACTTTAATAAATTATTCACTGGTCACTTTAAACAATGCCACTCTAAATAATGCCACTTTGATAATGTTTACATATCTTACATTACTCATATCACATGTATATACTGTATTGAGACCCAATCACTGGACACTTCAATAAATGGATCACTAGTCACTTTAAACAATGCCACTTTAAATAATGCCACTTTAATAATGTTTACATATCTTACATTACTCATATCACATGTATATACTGTATTTTATTTTATACCATCTACTGCACGTTGCCTTTGCCTCTCATCTATCGTTCATCCATATACTTATATGTACATATTCTCATTCACCGCCTTAGATTTGTGTGTATTAGGTATTTGTTGGGAATTTTTTGATTACTTGTTAGATATTGCTGCACTGTTGGAACTAGAAGCACAAGCATTTCGCTACACTCGCATTAACATCTGCTAACCATGTGTATGTGACCAATAACATTTGATTTGATTTAATATTGAAAGAACAGTAGCTAAGATGGGGAGAATTACGTCCATGATAAGGCGCTGCTCTACCTTCTTGACAGCACTGTCAACAAAGCAGGTCCTACAGGCCCTAGTTTTGTCGCACCTGGACTACTGTTCAGTCGTGTGGTCAGGTGCCACAAAAAAGTTACTTGATGTGGAGTAGAGTTCCATGTAGTCATGGCTCTATGTAGTACTGTGCGCCACCCACAAAAAAGGACTTAAGAAAATTGCAATTGGTTCAGAACAGGGCAGCACGGCTGGCCCTTGGACCTTGCACCAAGCTGTTGGTCTAAACTACTGGCACACAGCTTGGACACCATACATACCCCACAAGACATGCCACAAAAGGTCTCTTCACAGTCCCCAAGTCCAGAACAGACTACGGGAGGTGCACAGTACTACATAGAGCCATGACTACATGGAACTCTACTCCACATCAAGTAACTGATGCAGCAGTAGAATCAGATTTAAAAAACAGATTAAAAAAACACCTTCTGGAACAGCGGGGACTGTGAAGCAACACAAATATATGCATAGACACATGCACACACACACACACACACACACACACACACACACACA
>NC_036875.1:40793367-40802588 GCF_002910315.2 Salvelinus sp. IW2-2015 | reverse complement strand
CACACACACCACACACACCACACACACACACACACACACACACACACACACACACACACACACACACACACACACACACACACACACACACACACACACACACACACACACACACACACACACACACACACACACACACACAATAGCATAAGCACTATACACACACGTTCACATGGATTTTGTACTATTATATGTGGGTAGAATGTATTGTAATGTTTATACAATTGTATTAACTGCCTTAATTTGCTGGACCCCAGAAGAGTAGCTGCTGCCTTGGCAGATACTTTATGTACCATCATGGTGATAAACAATTATCTATAGATACTGTTATGTACCACCATGATGATAACCAATTATCTATAGATACTGTTATGTACCATCATGATGATAACCAATTATCTATAGATACTGTTATGTACCATCATGGTGATAACCAATTATCTTATAGATACTGTTATGTACCACCATGATGATAACCAATTATCTATAGATACTGTTATTACCATCATGATGATAACCAATTATCTATAGATACTGTTATGTACCATCATGGTGATAACCAATTATCTATACTGTTATGTACCATCATGATGATAACCAATTATCTATAGATACTGTTATGTACCATCATGGTGATAACCAATTATCTATACTGTATGTACCATCATGAGATAACCAATTATCTATAGATACTGTTATGTACCATCATGATGATAACCAATTATCTATAGATACTGTTATGTGACCATCATGATGATAACCAATTATCTATCTAAAGATAATGTTAGTACCATCATGATGATAACCAATTAACTATCTAAAGATACTGTACCATCATGGTGATCACAATTATTTTGGTATTTTTGGTAATTGGTTATTTTATTTGAATCTCATTAGCTTTTTCAGCAGCTACTCTTCCTGGGGTCCACACAACACATGAAACATTGACATAATACAGAACATTAATAAAAAACAGCTCAAGGACAGAACTAAAACAATAAAAAAAATCCACACGTAGCCTACATATCAATACATACACACCAACTATTTAGATCCAATAGGGGAGAGAAGTTGTTGCCGTGAGGGTGTTGCTTCATCTGGTTTTTGAAACCAGTTTGCTGTTAATTTGAACAATATGAGATGGAAGGAAGTTCCATGCAATAATGGCTCTATAATACTGTACGCTTTCTTGAATTTGTTCTGGATTTGGGGACTGTGAAAGACCCCTGGTCTGGTGGGTAAGTGTGTGTGTAAGTTGAATTTGTTCTGGATTTGGGGACTGTGAAAAGACCCCTGGTGGTCTGGTGGGTAAGTGTGTGTGTAAGTTGAATTTGTTCTGGATTTGGGACTGTTGAAAAGACCCCTGGTGGCATGTCTGCTGGGATAGGCGGTGCGTCGGAGCTCTGTGTAAAATTGACTATGCAAACAATTTGGAAATTTCAACACATTAATGTTTCTTATAAAAAGAAGAAGCAATGGAGTCAGTCTCTCCTCAACTCTTAGCCAAGAGAGACTGGTATTTACAGTATTAATATCAGCCCTCTGATTACATTGAAGGAAAGATGTACTTCTCTGTTCTGGGCCAGCTCAGCTTAACTAGGTCTTTCCTTGCAGCACTCGACCACACGACACGACTGGACAATAATCAAGATTAGACAAAACTAGAGCCTGCAGGACTTGCTTTTTGGAGTGTGGTGTCAAAAAAGCAGAGCATCTCTTTATTACGGACAGACCTCTCCCCATCTTTACAACCATTTAATATATATGTTTTGACCATGACAGTTTCAAATCTAAGGTAATGCCGCCCTTTGACAGCCCTGTGTAGTGTCTTCTGGTAATTGTTGATGATTGCGGTGATTGCACACCGTGGCTTTCCCCCAATAGATTATTTGTGGATCTGTATAATCTGAGGTAAATATGTGTCTCTAATATGGTCATACATTGGGCAGGAAGTTAGGAAGTGCAGCTCAGTTTCCACCTCATTTTGTGGGCAGTGTGCACATAACCTGTCTTCTCTTGAGAGCCAGGTCTGCTTTCGGCGGCCTTTATCATTAGCGAGGCTATGTTCACTGCAGTGGCGGATTTAGGTATAGGCGACATGGGCACAGGGCTCCCTCAATATATATTTTTTTGATTGGTGACATTTGCGCGATCGGTTTTCTATCGCTCAATTGCACGTCATGTCAATGATATCATGTCACTGTGTGGGACTGTGTGTCAATTAACCTTGTCGGAGTGGGCGCCCTGATTCTAGTTTGTGAGCCAGGCAGGAAGGTCTCCCACTCAGAAGTACGAGATGGGGAGTGGGGCTGAAGCACCCCCAGATCATCACCGATCCTCCACCAAATTCCACAGTGGGTGCGAGACACTGTGGGACACTGTAGGCCTCTCCAGGTCTCGCACCCACTGTGAAACTTGGTGGAGGATGGGTGATGATCTAGGGGTGCTTCAGCAAGACTGGAATCAGGCAGATTTGTCTTTGTGAAGGATGCATGAATCAAGCCACATACAAGGTTGTCCTGGAAGAAAACCTGCTTCCTTCTGCTCCGACAATGTTCCCCAACTCTGAGGATTGGCTTTTTCCAGCAGGACAATGCTCCATGCCACACAGCCAGGTCAATCAAGGTGTGGATGGAGGACCACCAGATCAAGACCCTGTCATGGCCAGCCCATTCTCCAGACCTGAACCCCATTGAAAACCTCTGTGATCAAGAAGAAGATGGATGGTCACAAGCCATCAAACAAAGCTGAGCTGCTTGAATTTTTGCGCCAGGAGCGGCATAAAGTCACCCAATATCAATGTGAAAGACTGGTGGAGAGCATGCCAAGACGCATGAAAGCTGTGATTGAAAATCAGGGTTATTCCACCAAATATCGATTTTCTGAACTCTTCCCAAGTTAAAACGTTAGTATTGTGTTGTTTAAAAATGAGTATGAACTTATTTTCTTTGCATTATTCGATGTCTGTTATTTTGACCAGTTGTCATTTTCTGCAAATAAATGCTCTAAATAACTAGATTATTTGGGAGAAATGTTGGTCAGTAGTTTATAAAATAAAACTAAAATGTCTTCATTTTACCCAAACACATACCTATAAATAGTAAAACCAGAGAAACTGATCATTTTGCAGTGGTGTCTTAATTTTTTCCAGAGCTGAATATGTGCTGTTGACGCGTATCCCACGGTAGGTATTGGGATCAAATTTGTCTCCACTTTTGTGGATTGAGGTGATCAGTCCTTGGTTCCAAATATTGGGGAAGACGCAGAGCTGAGGATGATATTAAAGAGCTTTAGTATAGCCAATTAGAATTTGTGGTCTGTATATTTTATAATTTCATTGAGGATACCATCAACACCATAGGCCTTTTTGAGTTGAGGGTTTGTTATTTTGTCCTGTAGTTCATTCAATGTAACTATCTATAGATACTGTATGTACCATCACGATGATAACCAATTAACTATCTATAGATACTGTATGTGTATTTATTATAGCTGGAAAAATAATTTCCTGTGGTCACTAACTCAAATCGCATTAAAGGAATGTGGAATCTCATTAATGGAATGTGGAATCTCATTAATGGAATGTGGAATCTCATTAATGGAATGTGGAAATCGCATTAATGGAATGTGAATCTCATTAATGGAATGTTTGGTAACCTTTTGCTTTTCCAGCCACCCATCATAAATCACAGACTACTGTCCCCTCATCTCCCTCCACAGATGTTGTCTCACAGACGGACAACTGTTCCCCTCATCTCACTCCTCTGCTGCTCCTCTCTCTCTCCTATCCCTCTCCCTCTCCCCTTCTATCTCACTCTACCTCCATCCCTCTCCTCTCTCTCTCTCTTTCTCTCTCTCTCTCTCTCTCTCTCTCCCTCCCTCTCTCCCTCTCCTCCCTCTCTCTCTCTCTCTCTTCTTCCCTCTCTCCTCTGTATGTCCTTTGCACGTTGTGTGTCGTTACATCTAGTGATGTGCTTGACCACCTCAGAATGTACGCTCTCTCAGCATTCATCCTAATTTAACTTTAATGAAATGGACTCCTTTTACTATTGTGTCTCGCAGCTCATAAATTATACATGTACTTTGCAGCATGAGTCAAACAGAGCTCTGCTTCATACACTGTTCATTTACTGGGCCCGTACACCGAGCAATGATATATGCAAGTATATCATGAAGGACAACATGTGTGGCCTCTCTCTCCTAGGCTCTGAGGCCCATGGGTAACAGCTGAAGGTCAGAGACAGAGTGGTAGCTAGCTCTCCGCTGGGCAGAAGGAAGGAAGGCAGCGCAGGCAGGCAGGCAGGCAGCAGGCAGGCAGGCAGACGACAGAGACAGACAGACAGACAGACAGACAGACAGACAGACAGACAGACAGACAGACAGACAGACAGACAGACAGACAGACAGACAGACAGAAAGGAACAGAACACAGACAGAGCAGACAGACAGACAGACAGACAGACAGACAGACAGACAGACAGACAGACAGACAGGCAGGCAGGCAGGCAGGCAGGCAGGCAGGCAGACAGACAGCAGACCAGACCAGACCAGACCAGATCCCCCAGAGCTGCCTCAGGTTCCCCTGCCTGCCCCTGCATATACTACTACCTCTACGCTCTCCGGTCTAGGAAGATGTGAGCCAGTTCTGTCAAGCTCTGTCACAGAGGAATAAGACACTACCCTACGTCTTCAGTTGGCACAACTTTTCTCGTGTTGGACCTTTCAAGGCACAATAACAAATGAAACCCTCACCATGGCTCAGAAGCCACAGCTATGGGGTCAAAAAACATGGAGAGGCAACACTCCATGTAATATATTAATGTATTTTGTTTTGAAATATATTATGTTCTAATATTAAAGTGTGGTTTTAGCAAAAACACTTCTTGATGGTATTAGTGGGGGGTATATGTGGGGTGTATATGTGGGGGGTATATGTTGTAACCAGTGGAGGCTGGAACGGAGCAAATGGAATGGCATCAAACACACGGAAACAATGTGTTTGCTGTATTTGATACCCTTCCACTATTCCGCTCCAGCCATTACCACGAGCCCATCCTCCCCGATTAATGTGCCACCAACCTCCTGTGGTTGTAACCCACACATTTCCATGGTTCCTTGAGATGTGTTAGGCTGTGGCATCTGCCCGAGTGTCTCCCCAGCCACACCCATAGTCATTTCCTGATTTGAATGTAATAGGAAGAGGGGGTCAGGACATAGTCTCTCTAGACATCTAGGTTGCCTCCCACAATGTTCCAAATCCACTTTATCCAGCTGAAAGACGATGGCCAGAGCTTACCCATGATGCTGCACAATGATTTAAATCAATAAGTCGTAATTTTTTGTCAAAGTATGATATATTTAGGCTTGAAGTGACAAATCTGAACTGACCACTTCGTGCACATCTGTGTTAATGCAATATATTTTCCAATGATATGACACACAAATTATTTTCAGCCTAAGTTTCGTTTCAGGGCTGGGTTTTATTTGAATTTTACCACCCATCAGCATGGCATTATTTATTAGTCAGAACAGCTGCAGAGTTATTCCTCTTTGTGACTGAGATTAGCCATACAGCCCTGTGTCCACTTGGCTGCCTGAGCCATGGAGCTAATTAAAATAGGGGGTGCAAATGTACAGTTGAAGTCGGAAGATTACATACACCTCAGCCAGATATATTTAAACTCAGTTTTTCACAATTCCTGACATTCAATCCTAGTAACAATTCCCTGTCTTAGGTCAGTTAGGAATACCACTTTATTTTAAGAATGTGAAATGTCAGAATAATAGTAGAGAGAATGGTTTATTCCAGCTTTTRTTTCTTTCATCACATTCCCAGTGGGTCAGAAGTTTACATACACTCAATTAGTATTTGGTAGCATTGCCTTAAAATTGTTTAACTTGGGTCAAACGTTTCAGGTAGCCTTCCACAAGCTTCCCGCAATAAGTTGGGTGAATTTTGGTCTATTCCTCCTGACAGAGCTGGTGTAACTGAGTCAGGTTTGTAGGCCTCCTTGCGTGCACATGATTTTTCAGTTCTGCCAACAAATGTTCTATGGGATTGAAGTCAGGGCTTTGTGATGGCCGCTCCAATGCCTTGACTTTGTTGTCCTTAAGCCATTTTGCCACAACTTTGGAAGTATGCTTGGGGTCATTGTCCATTTGGAAGACCCATTTGCGACCAAGTTTTAACTTCCTGACTGATGTCTTGAGATGTTGCTTCAATATATCCACATAATTTTCTTTCCTCATGGTGCCATCTATTTTGTGAAGTGCACCAGTCCCTCCTGCAGAAAAGCACCCCCACAACATGATGCTGCCACCCCGTGCTTCACGGTTGGGATGGTGTTCTTCGGCTTGCCCTCCCTTTTTCCACCAAACATAACGATGGTCATTATGGCCAAACAGTTCTATTTTTGTTTCATCAGACCAGAGGACATTTCTCCAAAAAGTACGATCTTTGTCCCCATCTCCAGTTGCAAACCATCTGCAGTTGCAAACCTCCAGCATCTTCACGAGGTCCTTTGCTGCTGTTCTGGGATTGATTTGCACTTTTCGCACCAAAATACGTTCATCTCTAGGAGAGGGAACGTGTCTTCTTACTGAGCGGTATGACGGATGCGTGGTCCCATGGTGTTTATTCTTGCGTAATACTGTTTGTACAGATGAACGTGGTACCTTCAGGCATTTGGAAATTGCTCCCAAGGATGACCCAGACTTGTGGAGGTTTTCCCATGATGTCATTTTCCCATGATGTCAAGCAAAGAGGCACTGAGTTTGAAGGTAGGCCTTGAAATACATCCACAGGTACACCTCCAATTGACTCAAATGATGTCAATTAGCCTATCAGAAGCTTCTAAAGCCATGACATCATTTTCTGGAATTTTCCAAGCTATTTAAAGGCACAGTCAACTTAGTGTTTGTAAACTTCTGACTGTCACGAATCCCGCCGAGGATGGTGCCTCTTCCTGTTCGGGCGGCGCTCGGCGGTCGTCGTCACCGGCCTACTAGCTGCCATCGATTCTTTTCTTTTTGTTTCTGTTAGTTTGGGCTGATTGGGTGCACCTGTTTTGAGTTTAGTTTGGTGGGTAGGCTATTTAAGGGTAGGTAGCCCGCTGGCTGTTGTGCGGGCTTGTTCTCTGTTATTTTGGGGTTGGATTTTAAGTGGATTCTATATTTTCCGGACAGTTTAGTCAGTGTGTGTTTTGACTGGTATTTTCATGCGCCCGTGTGTTTGGGCATGATCGGTTTTCCCTGTCTACAGGAAATAAAATCCACGTTCTTGAATACCTGCTCTCTGCGCTTGACTCCTCCACCCAGTACTCCTAGCAGCTCTGACACTGACCCACTGGAATTGTGATACAGTGAATTATAACTGAAATAATCTGTCTGTAAACAATTGTTGGAAAAATTACTTGTGTCATGCACAAAGTAGATGTCCTAACCGACTTGCCAAAACTCTAGTTTGTTAACAAGAAATTTGTGGAGTGGTTGAAAAACGAGTTTTAAATGACTCCAACCTAAGTGTATGTAAACTTCAGACTTCAAATGTATGTTTTTGCACCTCCACTTTTTTTTACCAGAAAATTATCATAACGGATCATTTGTCAATTATCATAGGTGTCTAAACAGAAAATGAAAAAGTAATTTCACTTCCCCCTGTGAGAACCATGAGCACGTGCTGACTTGGCTTTACTGTACCCGGAGCCGAAGCCTGCCAGCAGCCTACCTACCAAAGGTTGCACCGTGTCCATTACAATGTAGAAAAATGCATATCAGCTATCTTTCAATAGTTATCCATATTACCAGAGATTCATCTTATTCTTTTGGTAGGCCATCATTGTAAATAATAATTTGTTCTTAACTTACTTGCTTAGTTAAATAAAGGTTAAATACAACAAAAAAACATCTTTCTAGCAATTTTTTTATATTTTTATGACAGAACTTCGGAGACAACAATAGATGGCGAAGTCAAAAATTGGCCAGTGGTTTCCATCTAAGTATTCCCTAAATCAATGCTTATGACAAATCCAGCTCCAGAACCAGCCATAGAGCTAGCTGGCTAATCTTTTGAATACATTGTAGTTACAAAACAAAAATGCAACAACAGATAACATTAGCTAGCTAGATAAGGTTAGCAAGAGAGCTAGCTAGCTATATAAGGTTAGCATGCTCATTAGCTAGGTAAAGTTAGTATGCTAGCTAGCTAGATGGATAATGTCTTAGCAAGAGAGATAGCTAGCTATATAAGGTTAATATGCTCGTTAGCTAGGTAAGGTTAGCATGATAGCTGTCTACAATGTCAGCTATCAGTGCCCTATATGTCCACGTGAAAACTCCCACACCCGATTCGTGAATATGTCTCAGTAGGACGTGAAACCTAAACATGCATTTCCTCTGTTGGACAGGAACTTATGTGGCAGCAACTTCATCTGGAAGGGTTTTGCCTGCAAAGGTTTCGCCTGCAAAACCGAACTTTTGAATTGCAACCTTCTGGCATGTCTACTTCGTGATTTGTTGGGAGAATTGTCTGTGTTCCCAGAAGAAGAAAAAAATCATTTTCAAAATGACCTTGAGAGTTCATCATTAACCCTGGTCACTGCTGTTGCCAAGAGACTAGTTAGAAAGGGAGAAGCCATCTTGACTAAATGTTTTTGTCAGAAATGTTTGGTAACCAAGAAACTGTTTATAGTTTAAAAGTCTAGTGTTCTGACTCCATAGCAGTGATAATGTTCTTAAAGACTTGTAAGGGATATTTTATTGTTTATCTGAAGAAGTTTTCTTTCAAGGACTATTTCTACTTATAGTCTATATTTTGGGGTTTTCCTCTGTGGACTATTTCTGCTTACAGTCTATATTTTGGGATTTTCCTCTGTGGACTATTTCTACTTATAGTCTATATTTTGGGGTTTTCCTCTGTGGACTATTTCTGCTTACAGTCTATATTTTGGGGCATAAAATAACTGGGGGGGGGGTGCTGTCTGAGGTCTTCCTGTAGCCACTGAACACAACCCTCCCCATCAACCTCCAAGGGACGCTGCAGTCAAACAACAGAGACTCTCTTAAGCTTCATTCCCACAAGAGGCCGTAAGAACAGGGACAATGAGCGCCTTGGACCCAAACTCCTTGTGGATATGATCCAAACAAAGGAAAAACCATGAGCAACGAAATCAAAGACCAGTACGCGGGCAAGGTTCTCACCTACGTAAAGGTCCGCCCCCCTC
>NC_036875.1:40784424-40793134 GCF_002910315.2 Salvelinus sp. IW2-2015 | reverse complement strand
GCTAAAACCCACCACCGGTAAGAGAAATCAAAGGAGAGTGGGGTGTGAATTCATGTGAACCAAAATATATAACACAGTAAATCCAGCTGCATAACAAATCAAACCAAAATCCCCATAATCAACTCAAATGACAGGCTCAGCTATGGATGACAATACAAATAATAAAAAACTACAATACATAAAAATTAGGAATGACCTTACCAGTTTTCAGTTCAGACTCTGTAAATCATTTCCAAAGCAGAAATATCCACAGAGGAAAAATCCCAAAAATACTAGACCGTAAGCAGAAAAGCCACAGAGAAATCCCAACAATATCGACTGTAAGCAGAGATCCACAGAGGGACAATCCCAAAATATAGACTGTACAAATAGTCCACAGAGGAAATCCAAAAAATAGACTGGTAAGCAGAAATATCCACAGAAAAATCCCAAAATTCTAGACTGTAAACAGAAATAGATCCACAGAGGAAAATCCCAAAACTAACGTAAGCAGAAATAGTCCACAGAGGAAAATCCCAAATAAGACTAAGCAAAATAGTCCACAGAGGAAAATCAACGTATAGACTGTAAAGCAGAATAGCTCCACAGAGAAATCCCAAAATGACTGAAGCAAAATAGGTCCACAAGAAACTATGTCATTCATTTTCCAGGAAGGGTGAAGGGTAGAGCCACTGGAATGATGAAACCAAACCCCCGTTACCCAACTCTCGTTGTTTTTAAGGGGGTTCTATCTGCATGCATGTGTATTTCTCTGTAACTCTTGAGTGCAGGGGGAAATTACACTTAATCTGTTAATGACAGTTGGTGCTGTCATAAGCTTGGAGAGCGTATAATAAATTGCTGTAATAAAAATATAGATTGCATTGCATCATTGCTTAATGTCGTTACAAAAATGGCAGCAGCTGATGTGCAGTCCACTGTTCGACGCGGAGAATGCTCCAATTTCTGAGTGACACTTAACCTGCCGTAGCTCACCTATGGCTGAGGGGGTTGGGGGAACCTAATGAGGCTTTCTTCCACCCACTTCCAGAACCACTGAACTAGATGGCCTGGTTTGTATCAGAGAAAGGCAAAAATAAGAACATGCATTATTCAGGGGGAATTAATTAATCTCTCTCAAATCTACTGAATTCCAAAAAGCAGCTGAAGCCACAATTCAACATTGGGGTCGGCCGTTGTGTTCAGTGAATGATCGGTCATCATTTTTGAGTTTCTAAACTCAAGATAAGTTGCAGGGTGATCAACAAATCTGGGAGCTAAAGGTCACATCATTCAACTGTGCCGTTTTTTTACTTAATTGGGGCTTGAAAGACTTGGGACTTTCTGGAACATGAAATCAATTCAAAACATGCACACCGAAGGGCACAACGGAGTACAGCAAAGACCCAGAGAACTTCCTCCGCTTTGATGTAGGACAATGCAGCCTCTGTGGAGCAGGGCCCTGACACAAGCAGGCAGGGGAGAGGTCTCCACTTTTGCCCCAGAAGGACAAAGGAGCCAAGCGTTTGCATCACACATTAGGGGATTTGTTCGTGTTAGCTGGTGTAGCCCCACTGTGAAAGCTGCTTTTTTCCTAGGATTTGACAAGGATACCCTCAAAGCTAAACTTTGTGATTACAAGGAGATTAGACCCTGTTGTACATTACCATCCCAGGGCTGCTAGCTGTCCTCTCGAAGTTAGCTGTGAGCTGCTGACATGTTGGAAAAGGCTGACCAAACTCTCCCTGTCCAACTCTCTGTCTGCTCTGTACTTCAGTCATTCAACAAGAACCGCCCGATATAGAATATACTTTAATCCGTATCTCTGCTGCTGCATTATTTTATATATATAAAATACTTTAATCCTTATCTCTGCTGCTGCATTTAATTGATATAGAAGATACTTTATCCCTTCTCTCTGCTGCTGCATTATTGATATAGAAGATACTTTAATCCTTATCTCTGCTGCTGCATTATTGATATAGAAGATACTTTAATCCTTATCTCTGTGCTGCATTTATTGTAATAGAAGATACTTTAATCCTATCTCTGCTGCTGCATTAATTGATATAGAAGATACTTTAATCCTGTATCTCTGCTGCTGCATTAATTGATATATAGAAGATACTTTAATCCTATCTCTTGCTGCTGCATTAATTGATATAGAAGATACTTTATCCTTATCTCTGCTGCTGCATTAATTGTATAGAAGATACTTTAATCCTTTATCTCTGCTGCTGCATTAATTGATATAGAAGATACTTTAATCCTTATCTCTGCTGCTGCATTAATTGATATAGAAGATACTTAATCCTTATCTCTGCTGCTGCATTAATTGATATAGAAGATACTTTAATCCTTATCTCTGCTGCTGCATTAATTGATATATTTTGTATTTTTTTTTTTTTTTTTTAGAAGATACTTTAATCCTTACTCTGCTGCTGCATTAATTGATATAGAAGATACTTTAATCCTTATCTCTGCTGCTGCATTTATTGCGACACAATAAGCCTAGTTTGAGGCTTTGCCTTCAGGCTAGTGGTGCTCAAGTAGCCTGACACCAATTGACACAGGATGTTTTTCCAGGTCATCTTGCAACAACATTGCCCTCTCTCCAACAGTGGGCAACACACAATGGAGATCTTTACGTTGACAGACAAACACTGGTGCATGGAGAGACTGAGGTGCAGCTCAATTAGTCAGAGGGGAGGGATATATTTTGCCATATGTTGCGAAGCAATATACTGCCATCCTGCCCTGCTCTTAAACTTAGCAATGGTCACAGTCTGTTTTGGTGGAGGATGAGGACCCATGTCAACAAGAGTTTGAAATCCTGTTGATGTTAGATTTGACAGGTATCAGCTTTGGTCTTATCAGTACCACTAAAGTCATTGGTTTCAATACGCTGAATTCATATGATAATAACCTTGTATTACTATTGATTTATATGAAACTAATATATACTGAAGTAATATATACTGTAAAGATCAGTGATACCATGAAGTAATATATACTGTTAAGAGTCAGTGATCACCTGAAGTAATATATTTTGTAAAGATCAGGGTTACACCTAAAGTTTATCTGTAAGATCAGGGTTACACTAAGTAATATATACTGTAAAGATCAGGGTTACACATGAAGTAATATATACTGTAAAGATCAGTGTTACACCTAAAGTAATATATACTGTAGAAGATCAGAGTTACACCTGAAGTAATTTACTGTAAAGATCAGGGTTACACATGAAGTAATATATACTGTAAAGACCAGGGTTACACCTGAAGTAATATATACTGTAAAGATCAGTGTTACACCTGAAGATATATTCTGTAAAGACCAGGGTTACACTGAATAATATATACTGTAAGATCAGGGTTAACACTAAAGTAATATATACTGTAAAGATCAGGGTTACACATGAAAATAATATACTGTAAAGATCAGTGTTACACCTAAAGTAATATATCTGTAAAGATCAGGGTTACACATGAATTATATATACTGTAAAGGTCAGGGTTACACCTAAAGTAATATATACTGTAAAGATCAGGGTTCACATGAAGTAATATATACTGTAAAGATCAGGGTTACACATGAAGTAATATATACTGTAAAGATCAGGGTTACACATGAAGTAATTATACTGTAAAGATCGTGTTCACACTGAAGTAATAATACTGTAAAGATCGGGTTCACATGAAGTATATTACTGTAAGATCAGGGTTACACCTGAAGTAATATATACTGTAAAGATCAGGGTTAAACATTAGTAAATATATCTGTAGTCGGGTACACATGAGTAAATTATTATGTAAAGATCAGGGTTACACATGAAGTAATATATACTGTAAAGATCAGGGTTACACCTGAAGTAATATATACTGTAAAGATCAGGGTTACACATTAATTAATATATACTGTAAAGATCAGGGTTACACATTAATTAATATATACTGTAAAGATCAGGGTTACACCTTCACAAAAGCTTTCTTTGCCTCATAATGTTAATTCCAGATTGTTTAGGCATGCTTGACTTCTTCTCCAAACTAAAGCCGAAACTTGTGAGCCCAGACTGCTAATAAGGCCACTGTAGAAGGCAGGCAGTAGCAGCAGCTCCAGTTTGATTCATTTCCTCTGTTCCACTGTTTAAATCCTCCTGGCTAGCAGATACCAGTTGCCATGGCTCCCACCAAAGTTATCACCCGCTTGTCTCCCAGTTCTGTTGATGCCGCCATTGTTGTTGTTAACTTTGTTTCCCCTCCACTCCTTTTTGATACCTTTTAGGGTGTGGTATATTTAAGCATTAAGTCCTGAGGGGATGTGGTATATGGCCAATATACCGCAAGTAAGGATAGTTCTTAGTGCAGAGTGCCTGGATACAGCCCTTAGTCGTGGTATATGGGCAAAATACCACAAACTCAGGAGGTGAATTATTGCTATTATAAACTGGTAACCAACGTAGTTAGAGCAGTAAAAATATATTTTTGTCATACCCAATGTATACGGTTTAATATACCACGGCTTTTAGCCAATCAGCATTCAGGGCTCGAACCAGCCAGTGAATAATAATATATTAATCAAGTTGTTATTTATTATACGCTGTTCAAGGAATGATCATTTTGGCCCTAGAGGACAAAGGGGCCAGGCATCCAAATGAAGTAAACATCTTAACACTAAAATCATCTCTCTGATTAATGGCCCCTTAAAGACAGGGCAAAACAATGTAATGTTTTGTTTAGTGGAGATAGTGAAGTCTTGCATCACAGTTTAACACTGATGTCCAGGGATTGGTTCATACTGTATTTGTCTGCACATTGTTTATAACAATTGAGGAGTAAACATTTTTGGGAGGGAATACAAAAATGGTGGGGTTTTGTATTATCCAATCAAACTTTATTTATATAGCACATTTCTTCCAACAAATGCATTTCAAGGTGCTTAACAAATAAAACTGAACTAGCTCTATACCTTCCAGCAACAATGCAAGGTCATTGTGACGCACAGCCATTAGCTCACTGTGCTAGGTCATTGTGACGCACAGCCATTAGCTCACTGTGCTAGGTCATTGTGACGCACAGCCNTCTGCTTACAGTCTATATTTTGGGATTTTCCTCTGTGGACTATTTCTGCTTACGGTCTATATTTTGGGATTTTCCTCTGTGGACTATTTCTGCTTTGGATGATTTCACAGAGTCTGAACTGAACTGGTAAGGTCATTCCTAATTTCATGTATTGTTAGATTTTTTATTATTTGTATTTGTCATCCAGAGACTGAGCCTGTACATTTGAGTTGAATTATGGGGGATTTTGGTTTGATTCTGTATGCCAGCTGATTTATCTGTGTATATATTTTGTTCACATGACATTCCCACTCTCCTTTGCATTTCTCTTACAGGTGGTGGGTTTAGCGCTAACTGATCTTTATAATGTAAAGTGTTCGAGTTCATCGATTTCATCCTGTATCATGTCATTCATTGTAGGCAGTTGACAGTCATAGGCCTAGAGGTGACTGGTATGGAATCTGTAGTCACCCCAGCCAGGGAAGGGTCATCATAGGTCAACCATTGAAGGGAGGGGCGGGACCTATACAGTAGGTGAGAACACCTCTCGCCCCATCACTGGTCTTTGATTTCGTTGTCATGGTTATTTCCATTTGTTTGGATCATCATCACAAAGGAGTTGGGTCCAAAGGCAGCTTCATGTCGGTCCTGACGGGCCTCCTGGGGAACATGAAAAGCCTAAAGGAGAGTCTCTGTGTTTGAACTGCAGCCGTCCGTTGGAAGGTTGATGGGGAGGGCTTTGTGTTCAGTGGCTACAGGGAAGACCTCAGGAACAGCCTAATGGCTGTGCATCACAATGACCTAGCACGTGAGCTAATGGCTGTGCGTCACAATGACCTAGCACAGTGAGCTAATGGCTGTGCGTCACAATGACCTAGCACGGTGAGCTAATGGCTGTGCGTCACAATGACCTAGCACAGTGAGCTAATGGCTGTGCGTCACAATGACCTAGCACAGTGAGCTAATGGCTGTGCGTCACAATGACCTAGCACAGTGAGCTAATGGCTGTGCGTCACAATGACCTAGCACAGTGAGCTAATGGCTGTGCGTCACAATGACCTAGCACAGTGAGCTAATGGCTGTGCGTCACAATGACCTAGCACAGTGAGCTAATGGCTGTGCGTCACAATGACCTAGCACAGTGAGCTAATGGCTGTGCGTCACAATGACTAGCACGCGTGAGCTAATGCTGGTGCTCACAATGACCTAGCACAGTGAGCTAATGGCTGTGCGTCACAATGACCTAGCACAGTGAGCTAATGGCTGTGCGTCACAATGACCTTGCATTGTTGCTGGAAGGTATAGAGCTAGTTCAGTTTTATTTGTTAAGCACCTTGAAATGCATTTGTTGGAAGAAATGTGCTATATAAATAAAGTTTGATTGGATAATACAAAACCCACCATTTTTGTATTCCCTCCAAAAATGTTTACTCCTCAATTGTTATAAACAATGTGCAGACAAATACAGTATGAACCAATCCCTGGACATCAGTGTTAAACTGTGATGCAAGACTTCACTATCTCCACTAAACAAAACATTACATTGTTTTGCCCTGTCTTTAAGGGCCATTAATCAGAGAGATGATTTTAGTGTTAAGATGTTTACTTCATTTGGATGCCTGCCCTTTGTCCTCTAGGGCCAAAATGATCATTCCTTGAACAGCGTATAATAAATAACAACTTGATAATATATTATTATTCACTGCTGGTTCGAGCCCTGAATGCTGATTGGCTAAAAGCCGTGGTATATTAAACCGTATACATTGGTATGACAAAAATATATTTTTACTGCTCTAACTACGTTGGTTACCAGTTTATAATAGCAATAATTCACCTCCTGAGTTTGTGGTATTTTGCCCATATACCACGACTAAGGGCTGTATCCAGGCACTCTGCACTAAGAACTATCCTTACTTGCGGTATATTGGCCATATACCACATCCCCTCAGGACTTAATGCTTAAATATACCACACCCTAAAAGGTATCAAAAAGGAGTGGAGGGGAAACAAAGTTAACAACAACAATGGCGGCATCAACAGAACTGGGAGACAAGCGGGTGATAACTTTGGTGGGAGCCATGGCAACTGGTATCTGCTAGCCAGGAGGATTTAAACAGTGGAACAGAGGAAATGAATCAAACTGGAGCTGCTGCTACTGCCTGCCTTCTACAGTGGCCTTATTAGCAGTCTGGGCTCACAAGTTTCGGCTTTAGTTTGGAGAAGAAGTCAAGCATGCCTAAACAATCTGGAATTAACATTATGAGGCAAAGAAAGCTTTGTGAAGGTGTAACCCTGATCTTTACAGTATATATTAATTAATGTTAACCCTGATCTTACAGTATATATTAATTAATGTGTAACCTGATCTTTACAGTATATATTACTTCAGGTGTAACCCTGATCTTTACAGTATATATACTTCATGTGTAACCCTGATCTTTACAGTATATATTACTTCAGGTGTAACCCTGATCTTTACAGTATATATTACTTCATGTGTAACCCTGATCTTTACAGTATATATTACTTAATGTGTAAACCCTGATCTTTACAGTATATATTACTTCAGGTGTAACCCTGATCTTTACAGTATATATTACTTCATGTGTACCCTGATCTTTACAGTATATATTACTTTAGGTGTAACACTGATCTTTACAGTATACATTACTTCATGTGTAACCCTGATCTTTACAGTATATATTACTTCATGTGTAACCCTGATCTTTACAGTATATATTACTTCATGTGTAACCCTGATCTTTACAGTATATACTTTAGGTGTAACCCTGATCTTTACAGATATATATTAATTCATGTGTAACCCTGATCTTACAGTATATATTACTTTAGGTGTAACACTGATCTTTACAGTATATATTACTTCATGTGTAACCTGATCTTTACAGTATATATTACTTTAGGTGTAACCCTGATCTTTACAGTATATATTACTTCAGGTGTAACCCTGGTCTTTACAGTATATATTACTTCAGGTGTAACACTGATCTTTACAGTATATATTACTTCAGTGTAACCCTGGTCTTTACAGTATATATTACTTCATGTGTAACCCTGATCTTACAGTTTAAATTACTTCAGGTGTAACTCTGATCTTTACAGTATATATTACTTTAGGTGTAACACTGATCTTTACAGTATATATTACTTCATGTGTAACCCTGATCTTTACAGTATATATATTACTTTAGGTGTAACCCTGATCTTTACAGTATATATACTTTAGGTGTAACCCTGATCTTTACAATATATATTACTTCAGGTGTATCACTGATCTTTACAGTATATATTACTTCAGGTGTATCACTGATCTTTACAGTATATATTACTTCAGTATATATTAGTTACATATAAATCAATAGTAATACAAGGTTATTATTATCATATGAATTCAGCGTATTGAAATCAATGACTTTAGTGGTACTGATAAAGACCAAAGCTGATACCTGTCAAATCTAACATCAACAGGATTCAAACTCTTGTTGACATGGTCCTCATCCTCCACCAAACAGACGTGACCATTGCTAAGTTTAAGAGCAGGGCAGGATGGCAGTTAATTGCTTCGCAACATATGGCAAAAATATCCCTCCCTCTGACTAATTGAGCTGCACCTCAGTCTCTCCATGCACCAGTGGTTGTCTGTCCAACGT
>NC_036875.1:40772480-40782325 GCF_002910315.2 Salvelinus sp. IW2-2015 | reverse complement strand
TTAGCTCACTGTGCTAGGTCATTGTGATGCACAGCCATTAGCTCACTGTGCTAGGTCATTGTGACGCACAGCCATTAGCTCACTGTGCTAGGTCACCCCAAAGTTTATTTCTCAGGGTTCATTAAGAACAAATGCACAATGGTCTAAAAAAATTATCCAACCCACTGAACCCAGTCCCCCTTTACTCAAATTTCGGGAAAAATATAATAATTATTTTTAATTACTGCTGCTGGGCACTATTTAAATTGTAATTCTCCTCATCCACCCCGATTGATCTGGTCACATTAGGCGGCTGTGGCGAAATGCAGTGTATAATATTCACGCTGGTACTCCTTGGTTGTGCTGTGTGTCAGAAGCCATCTTGCAGAGAATCCCTCACCCACCTTGGAACGCAGCCTGTGGAACTGATGAGGTGAACAGCATTGCTCTGCAGCTCCACGCTAGTAATCACGGGACTGAAGAAACACATACATCATCTGCCACACAGGTTGGCATGGCGAGTGAAAAGCCTTCACATTGCGTAAGATGTTGGGACAAATGATGGCCATACGCGTGTTTGTCTCCTCACAGATGGCTCTGCGTCTTCAGTCAGGGAAAAGCTGAGTCTGGTACTTCTTCCGCCCCCCCCACTCCTCTCCTCCTCTCGCGCCCTCTTCCTCTCTCCCTCCGTAAGGCATCAGTCTTTTCCCCTTTTTTGCTCCTTCCGTGCAGGAGGTTGAATATTGGCAACACTGTTAGTGCCCTCAGCGGATATATTAGAGTTGAAAGATTACAAAAATTATTTGCCAATTGTTTGACACATGCAGGGCATTGTCCTTGGAATAATCATCAGTGCTCTGTCAATTGAAGGTATGAATGGTGCCACTAGTGTTTTGTATCTCTGTGTGAAGCTTCTTTGCTTCTCTTTGCTTCTCTTGGCTTCTCTTGGCTTCTCTTGGTTTCTCTTGGATTCTCTTGGCTTCTCTTGGTTTCTCTTGGATTCTCTTGGCTTCTCTTGGCTTCTCTTGGATTCTCTTGGCTTCTCTTGGCTTCTCTTGGCTTCTCTTGGATTCTCTTGGCTTCTCTTGGCTTCTCTTGGCGCCTGTACTCTCCAGGAAATAGGCTCCACAATCCAGCCGTCTTCAGCAGCATAGTGCCTGGCGGTAGGAGGATAGACCACATCTACATCTGACATTTGGATATCAACGCAGTAGTGGATTTAAACAACTCGTGCTCTATAATTGTCTTTCAGTTATACTTGTAAGGATTTCTGACCTGCCTTTTGATAATCACAGGAGAGAGTGGAAACTGAACCAAACACAGCCGTTCTGCTTCTGAATAGGCTCATTAGAAACACGATTACACACTTTAATCACACCTCAACGTGAATGTCAAGGGTGTACTAACTGCTTTTCTCTTGCACGCGTTCACTGCGGAATACATTTGTGAAACACAGAAATTATCTCTAATAGTCAGTAATATTTACCTATTTCACACAATCAAAACACCATCAATGGTGTGTATAAGCAAATGAGCATTAGAATATGGATGATTTTCTTTTGGAGTAAAAGGCCTGGAACGTGTTGCCCTAGCTGCACTACTGTGCAGAAGCTTGGATCTCATTGCTATTAGCTCATCTAATGGTACAGGTATCACTTCTCCCTCCCAGAAAGCAAACCATCCTTGTGTTTCTCAAACATCAAGACACACTCTAATAAAAACATCGAATCAAATCACATTTTATTGGTCACATACACATATTTAGCAGATGTTATTGCAGGTGTAGGCAATGCTTGTGTTCCTAGCTCCAACAGTGCAGTAGTATCTAAAAATGATTCACAACAATACACACAAATCTAAAAGTAAAAGAATGGAATTAATAAATATATCAAAATTAGATTGTGCAATGTCGGAGTGGCATTGACTAAAATACAGTAGAACATAATACAGTATATACATATGAGATGAGTAAAGCAGTATGTAAACATTATTTAAACATTATTAAAGTGACTAGTGTTCCATTATTAAAGTTGCCAGAGATTCCATATCTATGTATATAGGGCAGCAGCCTCTAAGGTGCAGGGTTGAGTAACCGGGTGGTAGCCTGCTAGTGAAGGTACTAATGCACCTTTATAAATGGGTCTGTCATTCTATTAGCAATCCACCAAAGACTGATCTTAGGCGCGACAGCACCTCTAGAACCTCAGGCGTCTGAAGAAATTTGGCACGGCCCCTTAACACCCTCACAAACGTCTACAGATGCGCCATTGAGAGCATTCTGTCGGGCTGCATCACCTCTTGGCACGGCAACTGCACCGCCCTCAAACCGCATGTGTTTCCATAGGGTGGTGGGGTCAGCCAAACGCATCATCGGGTGCCTGCCTTCCAGAACATCTACAATACCTGGTGTCAGAGGAAGAAGAAGATCATTAAGGACCGCAGTCACCTGAACAAACGGACCGTTTACTCGGCTACCGTCTAGCAGACGGAGTCAGTACAGGTGCATCAGTGCTAAGACGGAGAGACTAAAAAACTGCTTCTATCACCATCAGACTGTTGAACAGCTTTTATCACCAGACCATCAGACTGTTGAACAGCTTCTATAACCATCAGACTGTTGAACAGCTTCTATTACCATCAGACTGTTGAACAGCTTCTATCACCAGACCATCAGACTGTTGAACAGCTTCTATTACCATCAGACTGTTGAACAGCTTCTATTACCATCAGACTGTTGAACAGCTTTCACCACCAACTCTATCAGACTGTTGAACAGCTTCTATTACCATCAGACTGTTGAACAGCTTTCTATCACCAGACCATCAGACTGTTGAACAGCTTCTATCACCAGACCATCAGACTGTTGAACAGCTTCTATTACCATCAGATTTTGAACAGCTTCTATCACCAGACTATCAGACTGTTGACAGCTTCTATCACCATCAGACGGTTGAACAGCTTTTATCACCAGACCATCAGACTGTTGAACAGCTTCTATAACCATCAGACTGTTGAACAGCTTCTATTACCATACAGACTGTTGAACAGCTTCTATTACCATCAGACTGTTGAACAGCTTCTATCACCAGACCATCAAGCCTGTTGAACAGCTTCTATTACCATCAGACTGTTGAACAGCTTCTATTACCATCAGACTGTTGAACAGCTTTTATCACCAGACTATCAGACTGTTGAACAGCTTCTATTACTTTCAGACGTGTAACAGCTTCTATCACCAGACCATCAGACTGTTGAACAGCTTCTATCACAGACCATCAGACTGTTGAACAGCTTCTATAATAATCAGACGTTGAACAGCTTCTATTACCATCAGACTGTTGAACAGCTTCTATCACCAGACATCAGACTGTTGAACAGCTTCTATCACCAGACCATCAGACTGTTGAACAGCTTCTATTACCATCAGATTGTTGAACAGCTTCTATTACCATCAGACTGTTGAACAGCTTCTATCACCAGACCATCAGACTGTTGAACAGCTTCTATTACCATCAGACTGTTGAACAGCTTCTATCACCAGACCATCAGACTGTTGAACAGCTTCTATTACCATCAGACTGTTGAACAGCTTCTATCACCAGACCATCAGACTGTTGAACAGCTTCTATCACCAGACATCAGACTGTTGAACAGCTTCTATTACCATCAGATTGTTGAACAGCTTCTATCACCAGACATCAGACTGTTGAACAGCTTCTATTACCATCAATTGTTGAACAGCTTCTATCACCAGACCATCAGACTGTTGAACAGCTTCTA
Organism: Salvelinus sp. IW2-2015; assembly: GCF_002910315.2. Lineage (NCBI taxonomy): Eukaryota > Metazoa > Chordata > Actinopteri > Salmoniformes > Salmonidae > Salvelinus > Salvelinus sp. IW2-2015. The sequence goes on along the minus strand of NC_036875.1, from coordinate 40,778,566 downwards.
TTACCATCAGACTGTTGAACAGCTTCTATCACAGACCATAGACTGTTAAACAGCTTCTATTACCATCAGATTGTTGAACAGCTTCTATCACCAGACTATCAGACTGTTGAACAGCTTCTATCACATCAGACTGTTGACAGCTTCTATTACCATCAGAGTTGAACAGCTTCTATTACCATCAGACTGTTGAACAGCTTCTATTACCATCAGACTGTTGAACAGCTTCTATCACCATCAGACTGTTGAACAGCTTCTATTACCATCAGACTGTTGAACAGCTTCTATTACCATCAGACTGTTGAACAGCTTCTATCACCATCAGACTGTTGAACAGCTTCTATTCACCATCAGACTGTTGAACAGCTTCTATTACCCATCGACTGTTGACAGCTTCTATTACCATCAGACTGTTGAAACGCTTCTATTACCATCAGACTGTTAAACAGCTTCTATTACCAGACCATCAGACTGTTAAACAGCTTCTATCACCATCAGACTGTTGAACACCTTCTATTACCATCAAACTGTTGAACAGCTTCTATCACCAACTTAGACTGTTGAACAGCTTCTATTACCATCAGACTGTTGGACAGCTTCTGTCACCATTAGACTGTTGAACAGCTTCTATCACCATCAGACTGTTGAACAGCTTCTATTACCATCAGACTGTTGAACAGCTTCTATTACCATCAGACTGTTGAACAGCTTCTATCACCATCAGACTGTTGAACAGCTTCTATAACATCAGACTGTTGAACAGCTTCTATAACATCAGACTGTTGAACAGCTTCTATTACCATCAGACTGTTGAACAGCTTCTATCACCATCAGACGTTTGAACAGCTTCTATTACCATCAGACTGTTGAACAGCTTCTATCACCATCAGACTGTTGAACAGCTTCTGTCACCATCAGACTGTTGAACAGCTTCTATCACCATCAGACTGTTGAACAGCTTCTATTACCATCAGACTGTTGAACAGCTTCTATTGACCATCAGACTGTTGAACAGCTTCTATCACCATCAAGACTGTTGAACGGCTTCTATCACCATCAGACTGTTGAACAGCTTCTATCACCATCAGACTGTTGAACAGCTTCTATAACCATCAGACTGTTGAACAGCTTCTATTAACATCAGACTGTTGAACAGCTTCTATTACCATCAGACTGTTGAACAGTCATCACTAGCCATCTGCCAGGTGATGCAGACACTCACAAAACACACACACGCAAGCTATCACACACACACCTCATACTCAAAACACACACATACACACTCAAAATCAAATGAAAGTGTATGGGTCGCGTACACAGATTGTATCGCATGAGCAGCAAAATGCTTGTGCGGTAATACCTAGCAACAATAAAATAACAATACACATATAATCCAGAAAAATACAATGAAATAAATTGTATAGGAGGAGCCATGACTAGAATACATTATATACACTTATCAGGAATCAAGGTAAGACCAAGATGGAGACTGTCGAAGTAACAGCGTTTATTGTAGCAACAGGGGCAGGCAAGACAGGTCAAGGCAGGCAGGGGTCGAAGATCCAGGGTAAGGCAAAGGTACAGGACGGCAGGCGGACTCGGGGTCAGGGACAGGCAGAGTTCAGTAATCCAGAGGTGGAGCAAAGGTACAGGATGGCAGGCAGGCTCAGGGCCAGGTAGCGAGGTCAGGCAGGCGGGTACAGGGTCAGGGACGAGCAGAGTTCAGTTATCCAGAGGTGGAGCAAAGGTACAGGATGGCAGGCAGACTCAGGGTCAGGCAGAGAGGTCAGGCGGGCGGGTACAGGGTCAGGACATGCAAAGGTCAAGAACCAGGAGGACGAGGAAAGAGAGGCTGGGAAACGATAGGAGCTGACAGGAAAAACTCTGGTTAGCTTAAACGAACAAGAAGAACTGGCAACGAGCAGACATAGAATACAGGTATAAATACACGGGATGATAGGGAAGATGGGCGACACCTGGAGACAAGCACAAGGACAGGTGAAACAGATCAGGGCGTGACAACACTGGACAAAAATATAAACGCAACATGTAAAGTGTTGGTCCCATGTTTCATGAGCTGAAATAATAGATCCCAGAAATATTCCATACGCACAAAAAGCTTACTTCTCTCAAATTTTGTGCACAAATTTGTTTACATCCCTGTTAGTGAGAATTTTATCCTTTGACAAGATAATCCATCCACCTGACACGTGTGGCATATTAAGAAGCTGATTAAACAGCATGCTCATTACACAGGTGCACCTTGTGCTGGGGACAATAAAAGGACACTCTAAAATGTGCAGTTTTGTCACGCAACAAAATGCCACAAATGTCTCAAGTTTTGAGGGAGCTTACAATTGGCATGCTGACTGCAGGAATGTTCACCAGAGCTGTTTCCTGAGAATTGAATGTTAATTTTTCTACCATAAGCCGCCTCCAACGTAATTTTAGAGAATTTGGCTGTACGTCCAACCGGCCTCACAACCGCAGAACTACGTGTAACCACGCCAGCCCAGAACCTCCACATCCGGATTCTTCACTTGCGGGACCGTCAGAGGGGGAGGAAGGGGTGCTGAGGAGTATTTGTGTCTGCAATAAAGCCCTTTTGTGAGGATAAACTCATTCTGATTTGCTGGCGTCATTTGAAATCCATAGATTAGGGTCTTATATAATTTCCTTATATGAACTGTAACTCTTTGAAATTGTTACATGTTGCGTTTATATTTTTGTTCAGTATACATATAAAGTGGGTGAAACATTATTAAAGTCACCCGTGTTCAATGACTCTATGTACAAGCTAAAGGGTAGAGTACCGGGTGGTAGCCGGCTAGTAACAGTGACTAAGGTTCAGGGCAGGGTACTGGGCGGAGGCTGACTAGTGGTGACTATTTAACAATCTTATGGCCTGGAGATAGTTTTTCAGTCTCTCGGTTCCAGCATTGATGCATATGTACTGTCTCCGCCTTCTAGATGGTAGTGGGGGTGAACAGGCCGTGGCTCGGGTGGCTGAGGTTCTTGATGATCTCCTTGGCTTTCCTGTGACACCGGGTGCTGTAGATGTCCTGGAGGGCAGGCAGTATGCCCCCAGTGATGCGTTGGGCGAACCACACCACCCTCTGGAGAGCTGTGCAGTTGTGTACGGGGCAATTGCCATACCAGGCAGTGATACAGCCCAACAGGATTCTGTTGACGGTGCATCTGTAGAAGTATCTGAGAGTCTTAGAGGCCAAGCCGAATTTCTTCAGCCTCTTGAGGTTTAAGAGGCGCTGTTGTGCCTTCTTCACCACACTGTCTGTGTGAAGGGACCGTTTCAGGTTGTCAGTCACACACATACACACACACAGCCAACGCTGCTGTCCCATTGGCCATGTCATAGAGACATTGAAAACACTGGACTCTTCCAGTTTCACACTGAGTATTTAAATACTCTATTCCCGACAAAGCTCATTCTAATATTTGTATATGTAGATCCACTGTTTATACACACTGCATATTTATTTATATACTGGATTCTTGACATAGCTCACTCTAATATATCTACTGCTGTACATATCATTCTTAGTATATCACCTGCTGTACATATCATTCTTAGTATATCACCTGCTGTACATATCATTCTTAGTATATCACCTGCTGTACATATCATTCTTAGTATATCTACTGATGTACATATCATTCTTAGTATATCACCTGATGTACATATCATTCTTAGTATATCACCTGCTGTACATATCATTCTTAGTATATCTACTGATGTACATATCATTCTTAGTATATCTACTGATGTACATATCATTCTTAGTATATCTACTGCTGTACATATCATTCTTAGTATATCTACTGATGTACATATCATTCTTAGTATATATTTTTTTTAATTAATCCGGTGTAGATACATATAGATTGCATTTGGATTACTGTTACAGTGCTATCTGGGTTGTCAATTAGATTACTGTTACAGTGCTATCTGAGTTATTGATTGGATTTGTTGTTTTTTGTTGTACGTTTTTGTACATGTTAAGTATTTCTGCACTTGTTTGACATTATGCTACTTTGTTAGGAGCTAGTAACATAAGCATTTCGCTGCAGCCCGTCATAACATCTGCTAAACGGTGTACGCGACCAATAAACTTTGACTTGATGTGATATTCTGCACTGCAGAACCTAAGGAATTGAAAAACCACCATGTGCACTTTTTAACCTGTGAGCATGTGTTTTTCTTATTTTCCAATAAGGCCAGCCCCTGAAAGGGCCGCCCTGTCAGTGTAAAACACATTTAGTTAGCAGCCCCGTTAATGATACAACGTGCGCTATAATTGGATGGTTTTATAATATGATGGCATAGATCAGGAGCTCAGTGCCCCTAAAGCAGTAAACAGGAACAATCCCTGTGTTGTGTGGTAGCCTGGAAACTGCATGTATACAGTACACAACATGTATGGACAGGATGGGCTCTGGTCAGTCCTACTGTAACATGAAACCCTGTGGAATTCAGTAGAATAATGGCTTATATGATCAGTAGATAAATTAGATTAAGAATGATATGTAGTAATCTTAGTAGGACATCATAATAGGACCAGCAGACAAAACAGTCCTGTTAACACAAGCAGAAGCATGCAAAGCTTTTTGAAGAAAAATAAAAGAAAAAGATTATCACTGGAGGAGGCGTTTTGCCCAGGTGCTGCGAAGAGAAGGCAGCCATTTCGTAATGCCCTTCATAGTAATTCCCTTCACACAGCTGCAACTGTGCTCAAAACCCATTAAACATGAATCACTTCGTCTTGCAATTTGCATAAAACGCACCCCCCAGATTCCTTCTATTCACCTCTATCTATGGAATGGATAGAACTAAACTACACTATATAGCATAATAGAACACAAACATGGCCATGCTCTGGGACTGGGCAGACATCCAGGAACCATGGCAGGCCACTCCCTACCAGCAACATAATTCATGTTATGCCATACAGCCAGACATAGGAAATGTAGTAGATTTGGAGAATAAAACTGGCCACACTAGTCACAGAATATTGCCTCGTGTCTTTTAAAGGAAGCTGGTTTGGTAAAACATTCTGGCATGTTCTGATTTCCAAAACAAGACGGGTGCTGAGGTGTCGTTGGTGTTTATTTGGGTTGCACAAGGCGGGCGGAGAGACAACACGTACCTGCTTATTCACAGAGGGACAGTTGTGCCCTGGAGTGATGAGGTAATCAGCTACCTAAAAGACCCATTTGCTCAGACAACCAGGAGCCAGTCAAGACTATAAAGTGTACTGAGCAACTGAAGATTGATCACAGACCATTTATTTAGACAAAACATCACTTCATAAAAAAGGTAATTTATCTGACGTGCCCTCCAAAAGCCACTGATGTAGTTTCTATACGAATCAGCAAAAGACAAAGATGGCGTTTTTGTCTCAGATTAGAGAAACGACATAAATCATCTCATTACAGTGTCAAAACAGCTTTTGAACCTTGAACTTACACACTTTCTCATCTTTCAGTTTGTCTCCAAGTTTCATAATTAATGTAATGCTCACACACCCCCAGCACATACTGCCTGATTCAAAACAGATCATCAACTTTTCATCACAAACAAACAATTCATGGATAGGTCTAAACTTGTGAAACCTTGGGTATGTTCTGTACTGGATATTGTCCAACCAATATAGCCTAGAACAACACAGAAAACAAGCAGAACATAGACACCAATATAGCCTAGAACAACACAGAACACAATCAGAACATAGACACCAATATAGCCTAGAACAACACAGAACACAAGTAGAACATAGACACCAATATAGCCTAGAACAACACAGAACACAAGTAGAACATAGACACCAATATAGCCTAGAACAACACAGAACACAATCAGAACATAGACAAAGGAAAGGGAGAGGCCTCAGGGCTAGTAGTGTATGGTGTGTCTGACAACCCAGTTTGGCAGTGAGGTAGTTTGGCAGTGAGTAGTTAGGCAGTGAGTTAGTTTGGCAGTGAGGTAGTTTGGTAGTGAGGTAGTTTGGCAGTGAGGTAGTTTGGTAGTGAGGTAGTTTGGCAGTGAGGTAGTTTGGCAGTGAGGTAGTTTG
>NC_036875.1:40760220-40772455 GCF_002910315.2 Salvelinus sp. IW2-2015 | reverse complement strand
GAAAGTGAGGTAGTTTCGCAGTGAGGTAGTTTGGTAGTGAAGGAGTTAGGTAGTGGAGGTAGTTTGGCAGTGAGGTACGTGTTGGCAGTGAGGTAGTTGGGCAGGAGTGTAGTTTGGCAGTGAGGGTAGTTTGGGTAGTGAGGTAAGTTTGGCAAGAGAGGTAGTTCAGCAGTGTAGGTAGTTTGGCAGTGAGGTAGTTTGGTAGTGAGGTAGTTGGCATAGAGGTAGTTTGGTAAGTGAGGTAGTGAGGCAGCTGAGGTATTTCGCAGTGAGGTAGTTTGGTAAGTGAGTGTAGTTAGGTAGTGAGGTTGTAGTTTTTGGCAGTGAGTATTTGGCAGTGAGGTAGTTTGGCAGTTGAGGTAGTTTTCCGGCAGTGAGGCTAGTTTGGCAGTGAGGTAGGTTTGGCAGTGAGGTAGTTCGGCTCAGTGAGGTAGTTTGGCAGTGAGGAGTTGGGTGAGTTTGGGCAGTGAGTAGGGTAGTGAGGTAGTTCGAGTGAGTCAGTTTTGGCAGTGAGGTAGTTTGGTAGTGAGGTAGTTTTGGCAGTGAGTGTAGTTTGGCAGTGAGGTAGTTTGGTCAGTGAGGTAGTTTGGTTAGTGAGGTAGTTTGCAGTGAGGTAGTTTGGCATGAGTAGTTTGCAAGTGAGGTAGTTTCGCAGTGAAGGTAGTTTGGTAGTGAGGTATGGTAGGTGAGTGTTAGGTAGTATAGTTTGAGGAGTCAGTGAGTAAGTTTGGCATGATGGTAGTTTGGAAGTGGAGGTACGTTTGGCGTTGTGCAGTGAGGTAGTTGTAGGAAGGTAGTTCAATAGTGAGGTAATCTCTGTCAGTGAGGTAGTTTTGGGCAGTGAGGTTAGTTTTTGCAGTGAGGTAATTTCGAGCAGTGAGGTAGTCGGCAGTGAGGTAGTTTTGCAGTGAGGTAGTTTTTGGCAGTGAGGTAGTTTTTGCAGTGAGGTACCGCCTGTAATAACGAACACAGCACCAGTTTTGTCTAATATACTTTTCCTACAATGCCTCCGTTTGCAATTGTCATTCGCAATGTATCACTCCAAGAGGGGTTGAATGGGAAAGTCTCCCAAGTCTGCCTTGAATCGGAGGCAAGTCAGACACGGGACCAAACCCTCGCCTTGTAAACGTTGCATTGCACTAGATCAACACATGCAACCGGAGAGCCAGAGAAATAACTCTCTTTGATTCCTCTAAGTAAAGGAGAGGGAAACCGTTTAATTAAGACGGATCATCGTCTATACGTTTTACAATTAAAAAATTCTAACAGCAAGCATATAGTTTAATTACAGCCGGTTCTCACCTCTGAACCGCTCCCTTTAGACAGGGTGCTCAGTGGCTCACACCCCTCCACTCGCTAATTGTTTTGGTTTGGGGTTCTTTTTTTGTTGTTGCGCCTATCTAAATATATTCTCAACAAAAATCTGCAGCATAGTATTTTCTTGCCTTCCTAAGTCCTTTGGGAAATATTACAATTCATCCCAATCCACGTGGCCACATTCTTCTGCTAGGCTGCTCTGTGAGGTCTCCTGGGAAAACTGGTGTCCTCCCACAGAGTGAATGTCACTTAAGCCTACACCATTACTGCAAGACGGGGATCCGCCAAAGATATTTCTACTACATAGAGCCTGACTAACAATCAACTCTATTCCCTTTCAAAGTAAACGGCAAGCAATAAAATTAACATTTGAAAAACGAGACATTAAAAAAACACCTTAGGAAAGCGGGACTGTGAAGCAACACAAACACACACACGACACGCGCAAACAGTAATGTAAGATGTGTGGTAGTGGTGGAGTAGGGGCCTGAAGGGCACACAGTTGTGTTGTGAATTGTGAATGTTTTGAAAATTGTATAAAACTGCCTTAATTTCCTGTACCCCAGGAAGAATTGCTGCTGCTCGGCAGCATGCTAATGGATCCAATAATACATAAATACAAATCCAAACGACTCATGTGGACAAATACTTTTCCAACATTTCTTTCCTTTACTCATTTGCAATGACAGGTCCTTTGGTAGGCTCCATAAGCTCTGCCATGCAAGACGGGACAGAAGGAGTTTCAAATGCTTATGATGCCTTCACGGGTCTTTTTATGTTTTAATATGTGGGATAACAGATACGAGGTGTCCATCTCTTTAACCGGCGGCCTATTGTACAGATCAACAGCACACTGAACCAAAATCAGCAGGGTTGAAACAATTTTGCCTTCAGAAATAATGTTTGGATTGTCCCATTCTGCACGGCAATGGAAACACATTACTTGTCGCCTTTGAGGTGGAGCGACACGGACTAAAATAAGAGACAGAACGCCGGGGCAGGTGAAAGCACCACTCTCCAAGTGAGTTATACAAAGCTGCCAGAGTAAGATATCTTTGTCACATGATATTACTCTGAGATCAAAATGGAAATTGAAGTCATGCCAAGTGATGTCACAGCACATGCTAGCTTCAAGTGGCATGCAAATGTAAGACGTATGCCTCTAAGGTTGTGGTATGAGAAACTAGCTCCAACATGGATGTAAATGACGCAGGCAGGCAGGCTGACGATCACTGCTATGTATTGGAGAAGAGGCTGAGGCTTCATTGCAACCCACACTGAGTGTCAGCGCACAGCTAGAGGTTGGAAGTCCAATCTGAACAGCAAGAACACTACCACAGTTTGAAGACCAACTGACCTGACTGATTTCTCTCTGAAAGTAGATTGTTGGGCAATTCCAAGGTAATCAGAGGGATCGGAAGACTCAGATATTTCATTTAAAATGCATGTCAAGGCAAAAAAAACATAATAAATCGCAAATCATATTAACTGCTATGCACAGTGATTACTTGAACAATTTCCTCAGAAAGTTTGACAAACACATTCAGGCCACTTTTGAAGATAAGTGCAGATAACAATGTGACTGTTTGATCTGTTAACAGAAATGACTGTTCGTGCTGTTGTGCCATCATTCTGTTACCAAACATCGGCAAGGGGAATGGGGTTACGCCTGAATGAAATACCAAACATTAGTCAGGAGAAATGGGGTTACGCTGAATGAATACCAACATATGGCAGGAGGAATGGAGTTACCGCTGAATGATACTAAACACCATACAGGAGGAATGGGTTACGCTGAATGGGGTTACAATGAATGGGTTTACACTGAATGGGGTTACACCTGAATGGGGTTTACTACTGGAAATGGGGTTTACGCTGAAATGGGTTTACACTGATGGGTTTCACTGAATGGTGGTTACACTGAAATGGGTTTACACTGAATGGGTTTACACCTGAATGGAGTTAACACCTGAATGGGTTACGAAATGGGTTACACTGAATGGGTTTACACTGATGGGGGTTACGCTGATGGGTTTACACTGAATGGGGTTTTACACTGAATGGGGTTTAACACTGAATGGGTTTACACTGAATGGGTTACACTGAATGGTTGTTTACACACAGTGAGGTAGTTTGGCAGTGAGGTAGTTTGGCAGTGAGGTAGTTTGGCAGTGAGGTAGTTCAATAGTGAGGTAATTCTGCAGTGAGGTAGTTTGGCAGTGAGGTAGTTTTGCAGTGAGGTAGTTCGGCAGTGAGGTAGTTCGGCAGTGAGGTAGTTTTGCAGTGAGGTAGTTTGGCAGTGAGGTAGTTTTGCAGTGAGGTACCGGCCCTGTAATAACAACACAGCACCAGTTTGTCTAATTACTTTCCTAAATGCCTCCGTTTGCATTTGTCAGTTCGCAATGTATCACTCAGAGGGGGTTGATGGGAAATTCTCCAAGTCTGCCCTTGAACGGAGGCAAGTCAGCACGGGACCAAACCCTCGCCTTGTAAACGTTGCATTGCACTAGATCACACATGCACCGGAGAGCCAGAGAAATAACCTCTTGATTCCCTCTTAAGTAAAGGAGAGGGAAACCGTTTAATTAAGACGGATCATCGTCATACGTTTACATTAAAAAAATTCTAACAGCAAGCATATAGTTTAATTACAGCCGGTTCTCACCTCTGACCGCTCCCTTTTAGACAGGGTGCTCAGTGGCTCAATCCCTCCACTCGCTATTGTTTTGGTTTGGGTTCTTTTTTTGTTGTTGCTGCCATCTAAATATATTCTCAACAAAAATCTGCCAGCATAGTATTTTCTTGCCTTCCTAGTCCTTTGGGAAATATTTACAATTCATCCCAATTCCACGTGGCCACATTCTTCCTGGTCTAGCTGCTCTGTGAGGTCTCCTGGGAAATGGTGTCCTCCACCAGAGCTGAATGTCACTAAGCCTACACCATTACTGCAGACGGGGATCCCCAAAGATATTTCTACTACATAGAGCCATGACTACATCAACTCTATTCCACTTCAAGTAACGCAAGCAATAAAATTACATTTGAAAAACAGATTAAAAAACACCTTATGGAACAGCGGGGACTGTGAAGCAACACAAACACACACACACACGCGCACAGTAATGTAGATGTGTGGTAGTGGTGGAGTAGGGGCCTGAGGGCACACAGTGTGTTGTGAAATCTGTGAATGTTTGAAAATTGTATAAACTGCCTTAATTTTCCTGTACCCCAGGAAGAATAGCTGCTGCTTCGGCAGCAGCTAATGGGGATCCATAATACATAAAAATACAAATACAAAAGACTCCATGGTGGACAAATACTTCCACATTTCTTTCCTTTCTCATTTGCAATGAAGGTCTTTGTAGGCTTCCATAAGCTTCTGCCATGCAAGACGGACAGAAGGAGTTTCAATGCTGTATGATGCTTCACGGGTCTTTATGTTTTAATATGTGGGATGAACAGAACGAGGTTCCATTCTCTTTAACCGGCGGCCTATTGTACAGATCAACAGCACTGAACCAAAATCACAGGGTGAAACATTTGCTTAAGAAAATAATGTTGGATTGTCCATTCTGCACGGCAATGAGAAACACAATTACTTGTCGCCTTTGAGTGGAGCCGACACGGACTAAAATAAGAGACAGAACGCCGGGGCAGGTGAGCACCACTCTCCATGTGAGTTATACAAGCTGCCAGAGTAAGATATCTTTGTCACATGATATTGACCTGGAGATCAAAATGGATTGAAGTCATGCCAGTGATGTCACAGCACATGCTAGCTTCAGTGTCATCAATGTAGACGTATGCTTCTAAGGTTGTGGTATGAGAAACTAGCTCCACCATGGATGTAAATACCAGGCAGGCAGCGCTGACTCACCTGCTATGTATTGGAGAAAGGCTGAGGCTCATTGCAACCCCACACTGAGTGTCAGCGCTACCAGCTAGAGGTGGAAGTCATCTGAACAGCAGAACACTACCACATTTGAAGACCAACTGACTGACTGATTTCTCTCTGAAAGTAGATGTGGGCAATTCCAAGGTAACAGAGGGATGCGAAGACTCAGATATTTCACTTTAAAATGCATGTCAAGCAAAAAAAACAATAATCGCAAATCATATTAACTCTATGCACAGTGATTACTTTGAACAATTTCCTCAGAAAGTTTGACAAACACATTCAGGCCACTTGAAGAACAGTGCAGATACAATGTGACTGTTTGATCTGTTAACAGAATGACTGTTCGTGCTGTTTGTGCCATCATTCTGTTACCAAACATGGCAAGGGGAATGGGGTTACGCTGAATGATACCAAACATTAGCAGGAGAAATGGGGTTACGCTGAATGATACCAAACATAGCAGGAGGAATGGAGTTACGCTGAATGATACTAAAACATAGCAGGAGGAATGGGGTTACGCTGAATGGGGTTACACTGAATGGGTTTACACTGAATGGGGTTACACTGAATGGGTTTACACTGAATGGGGTTACGCTGAATGGGTTTACACTGAATGGGTTTACACTGAATGGGGTTACACTGAATGGGTTTACACTGAAATGGGGTTTACACTGAATGGGTTTACACTGAATGGAGTTACACTGAATGGGGTTACACTGAATGGGTTACACTGAATGGGTTTACACTGAATGGGTTTACACTGAATGGGGTTACACTGAATGGGTTTACACTGAATGGTGTGTAGTTGACTTTAGCAGTCAGGCTGAGGGGATAGTGGTGAGGACAGATGTTTGTCTGGACCTCTTGGCCCTTGACCAGAGGTCATGGGTTTGAATGGGCGACTGGACCATCGTGCAAAGCTTCTCACCCTTACTAACCTGAGGGGACACAGACCGAAGAGTATCAGCATTGGTTTTACATTCACTAACTGAGATTGTCATGTGGAACTGCATGCTTCCTGTATATCATTCCAATGTGTGGAAGGTATATTGAAAATATATACATTGAAATATATACATTCAAATGTATGGGAGTGATCTCTCCAAGCGTTATCAGGTGATTTGCCATTTCGGGTGATGTTACCATCTAACAGGACTAATCCCAGTACTTGCCAAATTATATAATCCTTCATTTTCACCTGACATGTATTGATGGACATGGATGTGCATGTTGTCCTCTGGTAGCTAGTGGGGTTTTAATGGAGGTTAATGGAAGTCTCTGCCATCAAAATCTTGCTCTGGTCATGAACCAAGGGGAGCACTTGTCTAGTATAACAGAGCTATATGATTCTTCAAGTACACAACCCTCTAGTTTTAATTAGATAGCGTCATTTCAAATGGGAATTGTGTCATGGCATTGGTAAGTAACCACAACATGGTCCTCCTAACCTTATACATGTATGAATCAGACTGCGAGCGGGAGAGTGCAGAGCACTTAGTGGAATAATTAATGCAGGGGTAAATGGAGTTTGAAAATAATGTGGTTTACTGTGTCATTGGTGCACGCTGTCAGCCCATTGCAGGGCTGAGGGAAGGGGAGGCTCAACGTGTAATGAGAGGCACTGCTTTATGACCTTCTATTTGGCCCAGCAGCAGCCTACATCACACTGTCAGCCCATTGCAGAGCTGAGGGAAGGGGAGGCTCAACGTGTAATGAGAGGAACTGCTTTATGACCTTCTATTTGGCCCAGCAGCAGACCACATCCCTCTGATCCTCTCACTAATCATACTTCTCTAACGCAGCATAGAGCATGCTAATGTGAATAGGGGCACATGGGAGAAATAGCTTGAGTAAAAATGAAAGCCTAATAATTGCTAATATTTCAATATAATTTAGTCAACGACTCTATATCAAGTACGAGATCCTTATCAATGAATAATAAATTAAATATGTAGTTTTCTAAATTGAAAGCAATAAAGTCATTTTGGAGAATAGCTTCAACAAGACTTGTGTTGATAAATGAAGTGTTGTGTTTGCTCTATTATGAATCGAATGCCTTTACCACTATGAATGAATACTGATGTAAATGCTATTAAGGATCACTCCAGGTTTATGTATCTCCCCTGTCCATCTGTCCTCATTCTCTGCCATGACCGCACAAGCCAGATTAGAACTGCTGCTTAGAATACCATCACCTATGGTTGCTTGTCAGCATGCTCAACCACAGCAGGCTTTTTGGAGTGCACACAGTTGGTCTCTGGAGCAGCATATGTAATGGACTGCTGTGTGGCTTCGCTGCAGTCTGGCAGTCTGGCTCCTTTTTAACCTCTGGACTATTAGTGGTCTCCAATAAGTCAGTTCAACATCTAGTTTTGACTTACATTTGTTTGAGTTGTCAACTAACGTGAGTTCAAAGTTGGGTTAAAATAAGACGACATTGACGAAAAGAAAAAAAAAATGAAATCAGTTTTCCACGTTGATTCAACATCCTCACAAAGACGTGGAAACAACGTCAATTCAACCACTTTGTGTCCAGTGGGCTGGGAGGTTTGCATGGTAATGTTGTTTTTAGGTGCAGGATCCAACGGATGAAGGGAACGGGTTAATAGTGGGCCCAGGCAGAGATGAGCTGGAGGAGTCATTAGTGGCGACCCCAGCATGTCACTGCACTAGGCTCTGGCGGTGTTGTGCTTCGGAAGCAGAATAATAGCAGGAAGTGAGGGACCCAGCTAAATCATGCCAGTCTGGGGGAGAGGGGGCAGTCGACAGGAACTATGCACAAGCTTCTGTTTCCGCCAGCATGCCCCCCGATCCAGCTGTCAAAGACATATCAAAGATGCTCTGTTTATGCTCGGATATCAATTGATGCCGGTGTGCTAAGGTGCGTGTGATCACTGGGCTGCTGGAAAACGTGTCCCATCGGTGGAGTGGTGTCAGAGGTGGTGTCAAAGGTGGTGTCGGAATGGTGTCAGCCATGGTGTGAGATGTGGTGTCATATATGGTGTCAAAAGTGGTGTGATAAGTGGTGTCGGAAGTGGTGTCCGATGTGGTGTCCGATGTGGTGTCAGAGAGGGTGTCCGAGGTGGTGTCATATGTGGTGTCATATGTGGTGTGAGAGGTGGTTTCAGAGCTGGTGTCAGAAGTGGTGTCAGTTGTGGTGTCAGAGATGATGTCGGAGGTGGTGTGTGAGATGGTGTCGGAGATGGTGTCGGAGGTGGGGTGAGAGGTGGTTACGGAGCTGGTGTCATAAGTGGTGTCAGACGTGATGTCAGAGGTGGTGTCAGATGATGTTTCAGAGCTAGTGTCAGAGGTGGTGTCAGAAGAGGTGTCAGAAGTGGTGTCAGTAATGGTGTGAGAGGTGATGTGAGAGATGGTGTCAGAGTTGGTGTGAGAGGTGGTGTCAGGAGTGGTGTCAGAGATGGTGTAAGAGGCGGCTGTATTTAATGGAGGGCCCAACAAACCTACTCGCATGACGACACAACAGCACAAAGGACGCAACAATAATTGAAGAAATTCTTAGACGAGCAATACGTCATGATATGCAAATACATGGACAGGATGTAGGCTATTACTTGTCCCTTCAACCACACGGCCAACTCTCCAAAGGACAGGATTTATAGTATCTTGGACCATCTCTACTTGAACTTTAAAATCAAACATTTAAGTGTGATCAAGAGAAGAAAGTGTGCAGACTATTTATAGTTGAAGTGAAAAGTCAACGTTGGAAGACTCTTGGGAGAGTAATAAATTGAGAAGGGACTAAATGAGTTTGGAACTACTGTTCAGTAAGACCATCGGTGATTTGTAGTACAGGGAAATGTCATCCCAGGTGCACAAGGCCACGTTTCTCAGTCACAGATGTAGTTGACAGATGTATTAGTTTTCAAGGTCATTGTCTTCTTGTAAAGCAATTGTTTAAGGCCAGCTAATAGTTCGATTAATATTAGATCTGGCAACAACAAAAAATCATGAGCCTTTTTATTACTTCTCCCTTCAGAGAGATGACTATCTAGAGATATATCTGGCCTAGATTAGATACAGCTGTATGTGTCTCCCAGGTCTTATACAAATACAGAGAGAAGAACAGCAATAGCCTCCGTCTGAACGTGCACTTTCATCTGGGTGCTTTTTTTCTTCCCTCCGGGGGGATGGGAGCAGATGACCTTTTACTGTCAACTTCCAACATGACAAATTACAGAGCCTGGATGACTGTGTTTTTGAGGAATGCAAGAGTTCAGCGCCTGGTCACACAGCTAGCAGGGCAGTGGACCCCTGCAATGAAGACAGACGCATTAATTGATAGATAATGGTCATAGATATATGGACTGGGGCTTCCATATTCTGAAGCCAGAAATATGATAGCCAGGGAAGCCTTTGAGGGTTCCTAGTAGATCCCTTCAGGATATATAGCCTGGGAAGCCTTTGAGGGTTCCTAGTACATCCCTTCAGGATATATAGCCAGGGAAGCCTTTGAGGGTTCCTAGTAGATCCCTTCAGGATATATAGCCAGGGAAGCCTTTGAGGGTTCCTAGTACATCCCTTCCCTGTGTTAACAAACCTCCAAACGAGCTTCAACTCCATACAACCCTCCTTCAGTGGCCTCCAACTGCTTTTAAATGCTAGTAAAACTAAATGCATGATCTTCAACCAATTGTTGCCCGCACCCGCCCGCCCGACTAGCATCACTACTCTGGACGGTTCTGACTTAGAATATGTGGACAACTACAAATACCTAGGTGTCTGGTTAGACTGTAAACTCTCCTTGCAGACTCACATTAAGCATCTCCAATCCAGAATTAAATCTAGAATCGGCTTCCTATTTCGCAAACAAAGCCACCTTCACTCATGCTGCCAAACATACCTTCGTAAAACTGACTGTCACGCCCTGGCCCCGGAGTCCGCACCTCTTGGGGGGGGTACTGTCACGCCCTGGCCTTAGTATTATTTGTTTTCTTTATTATTTTAGTTAGGTCAGGGTGTGACATGGGGTATGTGTGTGTTTTGGGTGATTATATGGTATAGGGGGTGTTGGTTGTAGTGTATGGGTTTGTGTTGAGTGTATGTGTCTAGGTATGTCTATGGTTGAGTGTAGGTGTTTAGGAAAGTCTATGGTTGCCTGATTTGGTTCTCAATCAGAGACAGCTGGTTATTGTTGTCTCTGATTGGGAGCCATATTTAAGGTAGCCATAGGCTTTAGGTGTTTGTGGGTAATTGTCTATGTTGAACGTTTGTTGCTTTTTGTGTGCACTAACGTTTATAGCTTCACGGTCGTTTGTTGTTTTGTTTTGTTAGTTTGTAAAGTGTTTTGCTTCGTTTTTCCTTCTTCAAATAAAAAGAAGATGTCTTATTTTTCACATGCTGCGTTTTGGTCCGTCTCTCCTCCACACGATCGTGACACTGACTATCCTACCGATCCTTGACTTTGGCGATGTCATTTACAAAATAGCCTCCAACACTCTACTCAGCAAACTGGAAGTAGTCTATCACAGTGCCATCCGTTTTGTCATCAAAGCCCCATATACTACCCACCACTGCGACCTGTATGCTCTCGTTGGCTGGCCCTCATTACATATTTGTCGCCAAACCCACTGGCCCCGCCTTATCTCAGCGCACTGGTCACCATAGCAACACCCACCCGTAGCATGTACTCCAGCAGGTATATTTCACTGGTTATCCCGAAAGCCAACACTTCCTTTGGCCGCCTTTCCTTCCAGTTCTCTGCTGCCAAAGACTGGAACGAATTGCAAAAATCACTGAAGCTGGAGTCTTATATCCACTGAAGCTGGAGTTTTCATCTTATATCTCCTCTCTAACTTTAAGCATCAGCTGTCAAAGCAGCTTACCGATCATTGTACCTGTACACAGCCAATCTGTAAATAGCACACCCAACTACCTCATCCCCATATTGTTATTTATCCTCTTGCTCTTTTGCACCACAGTATCTCTACTTGCACATCATCATCTGCACATCTATCACTCCAGTGTTAATGCTAAATTGTAATTATTTCGCCTCTATGGCCTATTTATTGCCTTACCTCCCTACTCTTCTGCATTTGCACACACTGTACATAGATTTTTCTATTGTGTTATTGACTGTACGTTTGTTTGTGTAACTCTGTGTTGTTTTTGTCACACTGCTTTGCTTTATCTTGGCCAGGTCGCAGTTGTAAAATGAGAACTTGTTCTCAACTGGCCTACCTGGTTAAATAAAGGTGAAATAAATACAAATAAATAAAAAGCCTTTGAGGGTTCCTAGTACATCCCTTCAGGATAGATAGCCAGGGAAGCCTTTGAGGGTTCCTAGTAGATCCCTTCAGGATTTATAGCCAGGGAAGCCTTTGAGGGTTCCTAGTACATCCCTTCAGGATAGATAGCCAGGGAAGCCTTTGAGGGTTCCTAGTACATCCCTTCAGGATAGACCTTCACATAAAATATATAATCTAATACATTATTCAGCCACAGAGCGGATGAGACTGGAGTTAATTTAACACAATGTTTACGGTGGCATTGCGACTCCAGTCTCCTAGGTAACCAAATCGTAATTAACGCCAAAATCAGGATACACTATTACTCACTTTTCTGCAAAGCCCCAGATTGCTTGTGTTTTCTTTCAATGTAGAGGGCTGAGAGGGTTGACATGCCTGCATGGGTCTGCTCATCCCCCATTTGAAATGGAGATTAGCTGGACCACATGCAAGCTGAGCTTTGCTTTGTGACCTTATCGGACTGCTCTCTGCTGTTCTTTCAACTTCCACCTTCTAATACATCATCACTCATTTGTCTGCCATAGTACTGTATACCTTGCCATACTTTGCCGTATATTGTACTGATTAGCTTGAAGGCACTCAGTCAAGAGGCACCTTTTAAGGCAGAGCAGTCAAACAATAGGCACCCTTTAAGGCAGTCTGATGAGTGCTGCTGGACTTAAAAGTGCCTCTTGGCTGAGTGCTCTGCCTTAAGGTGCCTATTGTTGACTGCTCTCTGCCTTAAAAGGTGCCTCTTGCTAGGTGCTATGCTTAA
>NC_036875.1:40747691-40754082 GCF_002910315.2 Salvelinus sp. IW2-2015 | reverse complement strand
TCACTGCTCTTGATAGTCTCACTGCTCTTGATAGTATCACTGCTCTTGATAGTGTCATTGCTCTTGAGAGTATCGCTGCTCTTGCTAGTGTAGGACGGCACACAATTGGTCCAGCGTCGGCCGGGTTAGGGTTTGGCTGGTGTAGGCTGTCATTTTTAAAAAGTATCAATGCTCTTGCTAGTGTCACCAGTCACAAGTGTAGGTTGGCAAGAGTAGTGTGCGGGTTTCTTATTTTTTCTCATTCCTATAGTAATACAGTGCTTCATACAAGCAACGTTTCATGTTTGCTATGAGTCTATCTGAACCTCTGTGGGGCTGAGCAACAACCTACAGCAGAGTTATTCGATAAGACCTCATGACAGTCAACACATCAGTGTCTGTGTTCATGACAGTCAACACATCACAGTGTCTGTGTTCATGACAGTCAACACATCACAGTGTCTGTGTTCATGACACTCAACACATCACGGTGTCTGTGTTCATGACACTCAACATATCACGGTGTCTGTGTTCATGACACTCAACACATCACAGTGTCTGTGTTCATGACACTCAACACATCACGGTGTCTGTGTTCATGACAGTCAACACATCACGGTGTCTGTGTTCATGACACTCAACACATCACGGTGTCTGTGTTCATGACAGTCAACACATCACAGTGTCTGTGTTGATGACAGTCAACTCCACTTCCAATGCTTTATTCAAGGGTGCAACTTTGGTTTTAATATATGTATTTTTATCCAGTCGGATAAACACTCCAAGCAGTCTATCTGACCGCTCGGAGGCATCCACATGGTCCTAAAGCACACCGCTGCCTCGTTTTGTATCACATTCCAAAGATAAAACTGGGGGGACAAAAATGCAATTTCAGAATGTGGGGGGGACATGCCCCCAGTGAAAGATGCACCCCTTGCTTTATTTATTATTACTTCATCTGTAAAACATTACTGACATTTCAGCCTACAGTAGGGAATTTTTGGTCATAAACGTTGAATTTAGGATTATAAAAGGGACGCCATTAAACCATCTAAGGTAAGTAACAAACTCATATCTAGAAGGGAGGCCTGAGTTCTCCCATCTGTCTATCTAGAAAGGAGGCCTGAGTTCTCCCATCTGTCTATCTAGAAAGGAGGCCTGAGTTCTCCCATCTGTCTATCTAGAAAGGAGGGCCTGAGTTCTCCCATCTGTCTATCTAGAAAGGAGGCCTGAGTTCTCCCATCTGTCTATCTAGAAAGGAGGCCTGAGTTCTCCCATCTGTTTTCTATTTTCACCAGTGAACTGGAGAGACTTGGTCCTCAGTGCCATAGTATGTAGAAACAAATGTTTGGCTAATAAAATCTCTCAAGCAGACTTAAGGGCTCAACCACAGTGTGGCAATTACACTGAAGGCTACCTAGATTCATGGCTAGTCTTCCAATAAAGTAAACAGGCAATAAAACATAAGTCAGGGCTCCCTTGACAGCGTTCTAAAATCATTGCAGTTTCCACAGACTTTCATTGAAAACTTGTTTACATATTTTTTTTTGCTGGTTCCCATTACTTCCCGGCAATCATGAGCCCACATGAGCAGGCCTAATGGCTTGCTCAATATCGCATAGCCTATCTCAGCGCTCCGTATACGGTGCTGGGATAAATTCACCAAGTAAGTATGAGCATCTTGTGGTGAGATCTGGGGACGATTTGTGCTCACCAAATTCCACTTCCACCTAATCCCTCTACCTTGACATCAGCAGCTAAGGAACATATTGGGGGCCATGTGTATTTTCCTCCCATCACGATTACTGAGAGACTTTACACACTGTGTAGGGAGTTACCTTCCTCCCATCTGGAAAAGTAAAAGTTAAATCACTTCTATTCTTGTTTTCCCGAAACGACACCGTTTTATCATCCAATGTAAAATATCAAACCTGTAATATTGCTCGTATCATATTGCACCACGAACCATATGGACATCATCACACAGTGGTCAGTCCATCTTGGGATGCACCTTGCATGATATTGTGGGGAAAGTGCACCGATATTAGCCTTGAGGCAACGTTTTAGGATCAGAGGTTAAGAATGTATTTTTTTCCACAAAGAAGGTTGTACTTTGTTGAGAGTTATGGTTCCAGTCCATAATGACCAGCTGATGACAGCATGTCAGTGTGTGGTCCGCTGTTCCCTGCTCCCCTTCTCATTCCCTGCTCCTGACACTCAGAGCTGCAGTGGGGCTCCCCCTAAAGGACAGTCCTGGTACTCCACATCAGGAGAGTTAAACAAAAATCACATCCCATAGAAATGTTCCATCAATCCACATAAAAAAATACAATAGTGTATATATTCTACAGTGGAGGCTGCTGAGGGGAGGACGGCTCATTATAATGGCTGGGACGGCGCAGATGGAATGGCATCAAACACCTGAAAACCATGGAAACCGTGTGGTTGATGTATTTGATACCATTCCACCTATACCACTCCAGTCATTACCACACGCCCATTCTTCCCAATTAAGGTGACACCAACCTCCTGTGGTATACTATGGTAAGAATACTATAGTATTCACTGTAGGGTTTTTGCAGACAGATTTTTTTTGTGTGGAGTGAATACTGTTGTATTTACTTTAGTGTACTGTAGTATTTACAGTAAAAAAAAAAAGCATTATATACTAAATTATAAACTGCGTGGTTCGAGCCCTGAAGGCTGATTGAATGAAAGCCGTGGTATATCAGACCATATACCATATGTATGACAAAACATGTATTTTTACTGCTCTAATTACGTTGGTAACCAGTTTATAACAGCAATAAGGCACCTCGGGGGTTTGTGATATATGGCCAATATACCGCGGCTAAGGGCTGTTCTTAGGCAAGACGCAACGGGCCTTATTGCTTAAGTAATTACTGTAGTGTTTTTGCAGACTGTAGTAATTATTGTAGTGTTTTTGTTTTAGTATCTTTGACATAGAAGTGGGAGGCTTTCTCCTTGAGGTAACCTACTGGAGAAATACTAAAGGAGTACACTTTCCATAACCTGTGGCAGGACTGGGTTCTGAACAGAATGTTCCAAGCTTCCGCTCTTTCCTATAACCTATAGGTAGACAGGACTGGGATCTGAACAGAATGAACTATATTGGTAGATGGATCAGACTTTGGGGATCGATACTAGAATGTTCAGCTTGCCGCTCTTTCCTATAATACCTTAAGGTAGACAGGACCTGGGTTCTGAACAGAATGTTCCAAGCTGTGCTCTTCTCTATAATCATATAAGGATGATCTGACGGACTGGGTCCTGAACAGAATGTTCCAAGCTTCCGCTCTTTCCTATATACCTATAGGTAGACAGGACGGGATCTGAACAGAATGTTCAAGCTTCCGCTCTTTCCTATAACCTGTAGGTAGTCTATGAGACTGACTGAACAATGATAATCCAAGCTTCTGCTCTTTCCTATAACCTGTGAGGTAGAGTGACAGGACTTGGGTCTTGAACAGAATGTTCCAAGCTTCTGCTCTTTCCTTAACTGTAGGTAGAAGGCAGGACTGGGTTCTGAACCAGAATAGTTCCAAGCTTCCGCTCTTTCCTATAACCTGTATAGTAGATGCCAGGACTGGTTCTGAACAGAATGGTTCCAAGCTTCCGCTCTTTCACTATAACCTGTAGGTAGATCAGGACTGGGATCTGGAAACAGAATGTTCCAAGCTTCCCGCTCTTTCCTATAAACCTGTAGGTAGTAGACGAGGACTCGGGATTCTGAACAGAATTGTTCCAAGCTTTGCTCTTTCCTATAACCTGTAGGTAGACAGGCTGGTCGAGATCAGAACAGTTCCAAGCTTCTCGTCTCGTTTTTCCTAATAACTATAGGTAGACGGATGGGATGCTGAACAGAAAGTTCAAGCTTCCGCTCTTTCTATAACCTTTATAGCGTGAACCAGGGTACTGACGGGGCTTCTGAACAGAATTAAATGTTCAAAGCTGTCCCGCCTCTTCTTCCTATAGAACCTGATGAGGATATAAAGACAGACGTTCTGATACGAGAATATGTCCGGCTGAACCTTCGCTAGAAGTTCCGAGCTTGAACTCTTTCCTATAACCTATAAACACAATATACGGACTGTACTTGGTATGTAGGTTTCTTACTTATGGATGGCGCACATGTGTATATAGAGGAAGGGAATGGGCAGGATATATGCACATTTAATATTGCAGTATTTACTGTAGTTTAAAGATAATGTGTTTTTGTGGACATTTCTATAGAATTTAATAGTGTTTTTTTGTGTGGCTAATACGGTAGTATTTACTATAGTATTCTATAGTATACTACAACATTCTATACTAATTACTACACATGATCGAGAGATATTACAGTGTGTAGTATAGATTTCTACAGTATACTTCAGTTTACTACAGAATTGTACTGTAGTATTCCATAGTAAACTGTAGTATGTTTTTATGTGGGAGGAAACATTGGAACAAGACAAATGAAACTGTCATAAAAGCACTTTATGAGCCTGTGTTTATATGTTTAGATAAATATCACTATGTTCGATTTTTTTGTTTGTTAATTCAACCATTTCTAAAGGATTTAGACATGATCACCTAAATATTTAGTTAAATCCTGTTCCTATGAATATCTCTGTTTTGAAAGTGTTTTAGCAGACAGTTGCACAGCAACAATTCCAAGCAGGGGGTATGTAGAGGTCAGCAGTTATCCCATGTATCATCACATTAGAATGCTGTCATCTCTCTGCCTCTTGGAGGCAATGAGCTGATAGACCCCCTGACCGTTCCCTGAACACCCAGCACACATTGTGGAGTTGCCTCAGGGTGCTTTGAAAAGCCACCTTACGGCCGTGTTTATTAGTCAGTAGTAGATTATGGAGGTGGGATAACCCCAGCTTTCCTCACGTTTTGTTTTGTTTCCTCTCTAAGAACACAAATAACTCAATTTGTTAGCGACCTTCCCTCCTCAATTGACAGTGAAGGAATTTGAGCTGTGCTGTATGTAGCGTTGATGTGAAGCAGATGACACATGAGACCTGCCAGTGTTAATGGCAATGAAGATAAGTGGAGGAATGCTGAGCTGGAGAAACCCACAGGCTCTGGAGGTGGATGGGAGGGAGTTGACCACTTAGAGGTCTCCTGTACAGGTTCTGATGCAGGGAGGGGATGTGATGTGTTTTTATCAGGAATTATAGCGCACTTTAAATCACTCCCTTTCACTGAAACCACCAAGAATCAGAGCACGCTAACCAACAGAGGATGATCTACTGGGCACCAGCAGACCACCATAGTCCCTGTGCCCAAGAACACTTAGTTAACCTGCCTAAATGACTACCGACCCATAGCACTCAAGTCTGTAGCCATGAAATGCTTTGAAAGGCTGGTCATGGCTCACATCAACACCATTATCCCAGAAACCCTAGACCCACTCCAATTTGCATACCGCACCAACAGATCCACAGATGATGCAATCTCTATTGCACTCCACACTGCCCTTTCCCACCTGGACAACAAGAACACCTACAGTATGTGAGAATGATGTTCATTGACTACAGCTCAGCGTTCAACACCATAGTGCCCTCAAAGCTCATCACTAAGCTAAGGACCCTGGGACTAAACACCTCCCTCTGCAACTGGATCCTGGACTCTCTGACGGGCCGCCCCCAGGTGGTAAGGGTAGGTAACAACACATCCGCCACACTGATCCTCAACATGGGGGCCCCTCAGGGACGCATGCTCAGTCCTCTTCTGTACTTTCTGTTCAAGCATGACTRCACGGCCAGGTATAACTCCAACACCATCATTAAGTAAGGCTGTCTCACCAACAACGATGAGACAGCCTATAGGGAGGAGGTCAGAGACCTGACCATGTGGTGCAAGGACAACAACCTCTCCCTCAACGTGGTCAAGACAAAGGAGATGATTGTGGACTACAGGAAAAAGAGGACCGAGCATGACCCTATTCTAATCGACAGGGCTGTAGTGGAGCAGGTTGAGAGCTTCAAGTTCCTTGGCATCCACATCAACAACAAACTAACATGGTCCAAGCACACCAAAACAGTCATGAAGAGGGCACAACAAAACCTATTCCCCCTCAGAAGACTGAAAAGGTTTGGCATTGGTCCTCAGATCCTCAAAAGATTTTACAGCTGCACCATCGAGAGCATCCTTACTGGTTGCATCACTGCCTGGTATTTGTAACTGCTCGGCCTCCGACCGCAAGGCACTACAGATGGTAGTGAGTTCGGCCCAGTACATCACCGGGTCCAAGCTTCCTGCCACCCAGGACTTCTATACCAGGCGGTGTCAGAGGAATCCACCCTTGTCATACTAGTCATAGACTGTTTCCTCTGCTACCGCACGGCAAGCGGTACCGGAGTGCCAAGTCTAGGTCCAAGAGGCTTCTAAACAA
>NC_036875.1:40737941-40745548 GCF_002910315.2 Salvelinus sp. IW2-2015 | reverse complement strand
TCTTCTACCCCAAGCCATAAGACTCCTGCAATATCAAATGGCTACCCAGACTATCCCCCCCCCCCCTCCCCACTACGCTGTGCTAACTCTCTGTTATTTTCTATGCTTAGCATTTGACAACCTACTGCATGTCATAATTATTCAAATACCTGACACCGGTCCCCCGCACATTGAACATTGACTCTGTACCGGTACGTCCTCCTGTATATAGCCTCCACATTGACTCTGTAACCGGTACCCCTGTATATAGCCCCACTATTGTTATTTACAGCTGCTCTTTAATTATTTGTTTTTCTTTATCTCTCACTTTTTTTTTAATCTTTACATTTTTAGGTATTTTTTTAAAACGGCATTGTTGGTTAAGGCTTGAAAGTAAGCATTTCCCTGTAAGGTCTACACCTGTTGTATTTGGCGAACTGTGACAAATAATAATTTGATATGATTTGATTTACTGTATAGTCTATTTTAGTTCACTTTGATGTCTTTTTGGCCAGTATCCAAGTGTTAGAACTAGTTTACATGTTGATCTGCAGCAATCATGCAGAGATTACTAATAGAAGTGAGACCGCAAGCAAAGGCAGTATCACTTTTTCAATGAGTCTCTCTACGCATGGCACATCACTGGTGATGCCTATAAGGGAGACAGGGAGGGAGTGGGGCCTCTACCATGGCATATCACTGGTGATGCTACAGGAGGACAGGGAGGAAGTGGGGGCTCTAACATGGCACATCACTGGTGATGCCTACAGGAGAAAGGGAGGTAGTGGGCCTCTACCATGGACATACTGGTGATGCCTACAGGGAGACAGGGAGGAATGGGGCTCTACCATGGCACATACATGGTGATGCTATAGGGAGACAGGGAGGTAGTGGGGCCTCTACTTGGCATCACTGGTGATGCTACAGGGAGAACAGGGAGGTAGTGGGGCCTCTACCATGGCCATCACTGGTGATGCCTACAGGGGAAAGAGGGAGGTAGTGGGGGCTCTACCATGGCACATCACTGGTGTCCATGATGCCTACAGGGAGACAGGGAGGTAGTGGGGGCTCTTACCATGGCAATCACTGGTGTCCATGATGCCTACAGGGAGACAGGGAGGTAGTGGGGCTCTACCATGGCACATCACTGTGATGCCTACAGGGAGACAGGGAGGTAGTGGGGCCTCTACCATGGCACATCGCTGGTGATGCTATAGGGAGACAGGAGGTAGTGGGGCTCTACCATTGGCATCACTGGTGATGCCTATAGGGAGACAGGGAGGTAGTGGCCTCTACATGGCACATCGCTGGTGATGCTACAGGAGAACGGGAGGTAGTGGGGGTCTACCATGGCACATTACATGGTGATGCCTATAGGGAGACAGGGGGTTAGTGGGGCTTCTCTTACATGGAACATCACTAGGTGATGCCTACTGGGAGACGGGAGGGTGGGCTCTACCATGGGGCATCATCACTGGTGATGTACAGGATGACAGGGAGGAGTGGGAGCCTCTAGCCATGGCACATCACTGGTGTCCATAGAGCTACCAGGAGACAGGGAGGCAGTGGGGCCTCTACCATGGCATCACTCACTGGTGATGCCCTATAGGGGAGAACAGGGAGGTAGTGGGGCCTCTACCAATGGCCACATTCACATGGTGATGCTATAGGGGAGCAGGGAGGTAGTGGGCCATCTACATGGCCATCACTGGTGATATTACAGGGAGACAGGGAGGAAGTGGGTGCCTCTACCATGGCACATTCACTGGTGTTCTGATGCCTATAGGAGACAGGATGGTTATGTGGTGCCTCTCACCATGGCTAGCGATCACTGAGTGGCCATGTATAGGCTAAGAGACAGGAGGTAGTGGGGCCTCTACCATGCAATCATGGTGATGCCTACAGGGAGGAGGGAGTAGTGGGGCCTCTAGCCATGGGTGGCACATCACTGTGATGCCTATAGGGAAGCAGGGGCGTATGGGGCTCACTACCTGGGCACACTCATTGGTGTATGCATAATAAGGACAGGGAGTAGTGGGGCTCTCTACATGGCCACTCGCTGGGTGATGCCTATAGGGCGACAGGGAGGAAGGTGGGCTCTAACATGAGCACATCACTTGGTTGGATGCTATAAGGGAGATCAGGGAGGAAGTGGGGGCTCTACCATGGCCATTCACTGGTGATGCTATAGGGAGACAGGGAGGGGAAGTGGGGGCTCTAATCTCATGGCACATCAGCTGGTGATCGCCTATAGGGAGACAGGGAGGAAAGTGGGGGCTCTACCTGGGACATCACTGTGTTGCGCCTATAGAGGGAGACCAGGGAGGAAATGGGGCCTCTACCATGACATCGCGGTGTGCCTATAGGGGAAGGGAGGAAGTGGGGCCTCTACATGGCATCACGCTGTGATGCCTATAGAGGGATAATGGCTGACTCTTATCCCCGACAGCAGCCACAGTTAAACAGACTAGGGATCAGACTGTCATCATGTTTTCAAACAAAATGTCATCTCAGCTATTAGGACGTCATTTTTAGCTGCACCGTCCCGGTCCTGCAAAGCTGGCTGACTGATTGTTCTCCCACTGAGCTGAATGCCTCTCAGCAGTCATGTGCTCAGGTTTTTTCCCTCCACTTACTTCAAACTTCGCCTGACTGACTGCCGGCTGCACCTATCACTCTCAATGGTGTCTTATGTAACTGGATGAGGAAGAGACCTTTAGTTATTTTAGGGTATGACCGTGTCCATGAGGTGTTCATTTCACCCAGTCCATCATCACTTATGTAAAGGAGAGGAAGTCAACCTTTCATCAAACATCCTTATTTCTCAGTGTCCATGCTAACATTTCCTTCAGTTGGTTCAAAGTACGAATTTTCACAATATAGTGAGCACCGTTCTTTTTGTCTGTTTTCCTGTTTAACCTTACCCCCTCATTCTCTGTGACTATTACAGACCACCTTGACTGGGGTTCTGTTCAGCTTGCCAAATAGATTAGCCTGTTGTGCTCTTAAACATAAATCTAGAGTTAAACATCGTCCAGCGGACAAGCAAAAGGCTTAAATAAGAAAGTACAGTAGAACACGTTTCTTTGGACGAAACTGTAGAGAATATCTGCTGAAAGACGTGTGGAATGTCTCCTTGTCTTAAAGACGGAAACATGTTGGTCTTCTGACAGCCTGAAGTATTTTTGTACGTTACTCAATGGGGCAGTTTACCAGACACAGATTAACAAACCTCGTCCTGGACTAAAGAGCAAACTCAGGAGAGAATCTCAATTGAAAGTGCCTTTACTGTAAGTCTAGGACTAGGCTTAATCTGTGTCTGGGAAACCTCCCCAATACGTCTGACGACACATGTACAATGTTTACTTAGCCACATAAAACATCTGGTGAAAATCTGCCGATGTGCCCTTGAGCAAGGCTCTTAACCCTAACTGCTCCTGTAAGTCTCTCTGGATAAAAGCGTCTGCTAAATGACTACAAATAAAAAAGTAAATCTGCTTTAAGTATTATTCCTTAGATAAGGCGTTTTGTCTTTTTCACATCAACAATCAGCCCATAATTGATATCCCTGTAGTCAGTGTGTAGACGAGCCCCGATAAAGATGAGGACTAGTTACGCTGAGCCTGTGGAGAATGATCACTGTCAGCCCCAACACAGTGGGCCTGATTTATGAAATATGACAATACTGAGACATTCATGATTATTGATTGGTATTGTTAGCAGCACTAAAGATGCCATATGTCTTCATCCGCTGCATGACATACTGTGTGTTAAACAAATAAGTTTACTGCTACCTGAAAAAATCTGAACCTGAAGATAGCGTTGAGAGGCAGTGATAAAGGTAACATCCTTATGTCTAGATAGAGGCTGAATCAGTCAAGTAGAATGAATGGAAACCCTTGAGGCTTATCTTTGTCTTGACAAGCACGTCCAGAAACAACAGGCTTGGAGTGTGTTTTGAAAACACTGCCATATAAGACAGATTTGAATGAATGATTAATGATTTGTGTGTTCTTGAAGGTACAGTTTTGTGATGATAAGATATAATATTTGGTCTCATATGCCAAAAACACACGACAGACATCTTTCCCCTGAAAATGTGTTTATTAAAAAAAAAGAAAAAAAAAGTRTATTTATGTATAGTTTTAAGTTGCACTTTAGAATGTCAGAGGATGGATAGTTTATGTAGTCTCCAGTCAGGGTTAGTGAAGCTATTCAGAATGGCTACTGAACATTATACTCATATGTTAATGTTTACGCCATTAGTGACAGTTCCAAGGCACAGGGCTACTTCATATTGTCTGTGTAGTCTCCACTGTCCCCACATGACGGTACAACAGTTCAGCCACTTCCTCAAGGGTCTCATCACATTCTCACCACATCTTGCTTTTCAAAGCTTCATACAGACTCTGACCTGTCAGGGAAAATACCACACAGAGAGGATGATGGAAGGCAGGCTTGCAGGGCTCGGCAGGCCAACAGGGATAGCAGGGCTCGGCAGGCCAGCAAAGCCAACTGCCTCCTGGCTCTGTGACTCTCTGGTTAGGAGGGCCTGGAAGATGCTGCTGATATGAAAGGGTGTGTAGTGGTCCAGAGCATACGTCCAGAGAGAGCACCAATTGATTGTTSTGGAAACTGATGAATCTCYGGCACAATTAGATTGTGAGGCAGCCAGTGCAGGGACTTGAGAGAAAACACTGCCGCTGGCCGTTGATTGATGGTCAAATCATAAGCGCACCATAATAATTAGAGTTCACCGCTGGGTTAATGTGGGCCAAAAACTAGAGTTCACCGCTGGGTTAAGGTGGGCCAAAAACTAGAGTTCACCGCTGGGTTAACGTGGGACAAAAACTAGAGTTCAACGTTGGGTTAAGGTGGGCCAAAAACTAGAGTTCACCGCTGAAAGAATGGTGCGGGATTAATCGGCGCCGCCAATATGAGATCTGGGTGGACACGACCATAAAAACCTATACTCCGAGTTCTATGGCTGTTGACTCGTACCAGCGTTAAGCGGTGCCTCGGCGTCTTCCCACACAACACCAGGCTCAGAGCCGCTAGAAATGTCTCACCGCTGTGCCCAGTACCGTGTCCGTGGACAAAACTACGAGGTTTGCAAAACGGGCATTGGTGCTTTCCACCTATTGGGGGTGGGCCAAGAAACTTACGTTAGTTCGACAGTAACGACTGCATCAGATGGTAGGTTTAGAATTCCACTTTTCCCACGTGTGCCGAGCGACCTAAAACCCCTAGAAGCAAACCAAAATTTACTCATTCTTTCTTTCACCAAGCGTTGGTATAGAGAGGTTGGGCCCCCATAAAAACTCATTCAGATGTATTCCTTCAACGTTTCTTGGTCAAGAAGAATGAGACACTTGCCAAAAAAGGTACTAGCTGGGGTTTAACATCACTTCGCTTAAATAACAGAGCCGTTCAACGCCTTGGGTCTGTTAATATTTTACAGATGATGTTGTCAAAATACGTAGACATACGAGCTTCACACACTGTTAGACAAAGGTTAGCCAAGTCTGGAAATTTCAGTAGACCCAACCTTCACAAAACACTAGAGTATCAAGCGTCTGCGCCAGTAATTGAGTTGGAAGCTAGCAAGCGTCTAGACAATGTTAAACAACTTTCATGCTAGGCTAGAACTTAACCTAAAGACCATGCACAGCCACCACTGCGAGCAAATACCACTAAGGGCGTACAATGCAAGTGCCGGGTGATACGGGATGCATAAAACAGCGGAATGGAGTTGAAAGAGGTTAGGCCAGTGAGGTGAGGACCCGCTTTACCAAGACAGAGCTAGTTAGATGACCTGATCGCCGCACGAGCAGGGGACCAAGGGGACGGCCATGATGCGTTATGCCCAGCCCGTCCTTGGCCGATGAGGAGTGCGACATACCGAGGAACTGGACATCAGGACCCATCATAGCAAAAACCCACGAAAAGCCCAAACGTTCTATCACTCACCTTTCAGCAACTCAACAGACTATGACGTGTTTAAGTTTTCTACCAAAGCGATCAAGCAACCAATGCACCGTCTTAACGTTTCGGCCATATGTAGGCAAGTGAACATGTGGATTGTCCTTACGCATTTCAACTCTCTTGTGTAAAAAAAGATACAAACCACCGAGAATAGTCCCGAAGTTGCATTTTCAAGATACCCCACTTTGCAGGCACCCGGGGAGGAAGCCGGCAGCTGAGGCAGCCACTCGAGGGCTGTATTAAAGGTGCCTTTCCGTTTCCTATAATGAATGAAATTGTGAGGTTGGGCCCTGGGAGCCACATCCATGTTTGGTATGATTGCGCAAGGAGAGTTATACCGAGCTATGGTATCCATCAGTCCAGACCTAGGTAAGGGCTTGGCATTAACAATACCCCCAAAAAAATCCAAACAGGGTCGTGCGAGAACAAGGGGCAAAAAAAATTAACAGGGGAAAAAAACCGAAATGAATCATAAAGGGTGTATTGAGTCGGCAAGGGGCATTGCGTACAAGTACAATGGTGGGTAGGCGGCCAGTACAATCATCTCGCTTAAGGTATGGCATACAAACATACCCACTCTCCCAAGTTGTCAAAACTGCCTCTGGAAACAGCCAACGTCTAGTGCAGCGAAAGGAGAAAAGCCCGGTGTCGCTTGGGAGCTTCGGACTCTATCCGAAATGATGTTCCTTGATGGTGGGGACAGTCACGTCTCCTAATCCGTGCACTTACCGCCCCGCGACCACACCGCATTACTCCCCAAGGGACCTAAGATCACCGAGCGCAATGTCAAGTTGTCGACTGAGTGTTGTGAAGCTCACAGCCATGGACTCAGGAGCAGTGGAAACACGTTCTCTGGAGGATGAATCACCCTTCACCATCTGGCAGTCTGATGGACAAATCTAGGTTTGGCAGATGCCAGGAGAACGCTACCTACCCGAATGTAGTTCCAGTGAAGGGAAATCTTAATGATACAACATACCACACGGCTAGCGGTACCGGAGCACCAAAGTCTAAATCGCAAAAGCTCCTTTATAACAGCTGTCTCACCCCCCAAGCCAAGCCAATGACAGACTGCTGAACAATCAATCAAATGGCCAACCGGAACTATTTACATTGACACCCAACCCCCCCCGCCCACTTTGTTTTTCACTGCTGCTACGCGCTGTTATCATCTATGCATAGTCACAAAATCAAATGGGGCCGGCAGCAGTAGCCTAGTGTTAGAGTGTTGGACTAGAAACCGAAATGCAAGATCAAATCCCCGGCAGGTTAAAATGTTTTAATCAGTCATTCGTACCCTGTTCCCCTGTTCCACACTGTTCCTAGGCTGGATCACTTGGGAACAGGACCCAAGAAGAACAACTTTGTGATAACATTGTCAACCTCGATGCGAATATATTTGTTTAGTTAAGAGTATCAAAATGTGGTTGTTATTTATCAAATCACATGGTTATCTGATGATCACAGGTGCACGGAGTAGCACGTGGTAGCACGGCAGGGAGTGTCTGTTAGATGCAAGAGAGGGGTGTCAGTGAAATGCTTGTGGCTGGTCTTTAGGCGCGGACAGCGGGTGCACAAGTAAATGATCTTAACAAGTAAATCTCTAATATGCCATGTTCACGAGGAGACGAGTAGGCTACACT
>NC_036875.1:40729298-40737916 GCF_002910315.2 Salvelinus sp. IW2-2015 | reverse complement strand
CTGGGCCAAAAACTAGAAGTTCACCGCTGGTTCAAGGTGGGCCAAAAACTAAGAGTTCACCGCTGGGTTTAAGGTGGCGCCAAATACTAGAGTTCACGCTTGGGTCAAGGTGGGGCCAAAACTTAGAGTTTCACCCGCGGTTAAAGGTGGGGCCAAAAACTCTAGAGTTCACCGGCTGGGGTCAAGGTGGGCCGCAAAAACTAGAGTTCACCGCTGGGTTAAGGTGGCGCCAAAAAACTAGAGTTCAGCCGCGGGTCAAGGTGGGCCAAATACTAGAGTTCACCGCTGGGTTAAGGTGGGCCAAACATCTAGAGTTTTACACAAACGGCTGGTAAGGTGGGACAACAACTAGATGGTTCAACGGCTGGCGTTAAGGTTGGGACAACACTAGAGTTCAAATTTGGGTTAAGGTGGTTGCCCAAACCATAGAGTTCAACGCAATGGGTTAATGGTGGGCCAAACACTAGAGTTCAACGTTGGGTTAAAGTGGGTCCAAGACCACTAGAGTTCACCGCTGGTTAAGTGGGCCAAACATAGAGTTCAACGCTTGGGTTAAGGTGGACAAAAACTAGAGTTCACCGCTTGGTTAAGGTGGGCCAAAACTAGAGTTCAACGTTGGGTTAGGTGGGCCAAAAACTAGAGTTCAACGCGTGGGTTAAGGTGGGACAAAAACTAGAGTTCCGCTGGGTTAAGGTGGGCCAAAAAACTAGAGTTCAACGTTGGGTTAAGGTGGGCCAAAAACTAGAGTTCAACGCTGGGTTAAGGTGGGCAAACACTAGGTTTCAACGTTGGGTTAAGGTGGCCAAAACTAGAGTTCAACGCTGGGTTAAGGTGGGCAAAAATAGAGTTCAACGCTGGGTTAAGGTGCCAAAACTAGAGTTCTACGTTGGGTTAAGGTGGCCAAAACTATGTCAACGTTGGGCTTAAGGTGGGCCAAAACTAGAGTTCACCGCTTGGGTTAAGGTGGGCCAACACTAGAGTTCAACGTTGGGTTAAGGTGGGACAAAAACTAGAGTTCACGCTGGGTTAAGTGGGCCTAAAACTTAGAGTTCAACGCTGGGTTAAGTGGGCCAAAAACTAGAGTTCACGTTGGGTTAAGGTGGGCCAAAAACTTAGAGTTCAACGCTGGGTTTAAGGTGGGACAAAAACTAGAGCTTCAACGTGGTAATGGTTGGGCCAAAACACTAGAGTTCAACGTTGGGTTAAGGTGGCCAAAAACTAGATTCAACGCTCGGCGTTACAAGGTGGGCCAAAAACTAGAGCTTCACCGCTGCGCGTTTAAGGGGCAAAAAACTAGAGTTCACGTCGTGAGGTTAAGGTGGGACATTAATACCTAGAGGTTCACCGCATGGGTAAGTGGGCCAAAACTACGATTCACCGGCTGCGGTTTAAGGGTGGACAAAAAGGAGAGTTCAAGTGGGCTTAAGGTGGGCCAAAAACTAGAGCTTCCACCGCTGGGTTCAACTGGGTTAAGGTGGGACAAAAACTAGAGTTCAACGTTGGGTTAAGGTGGGCCAAAAACTAGAGTTCAACGTTGGGTCAAGGTGGGCCAAAAACTAGAGTTCAACGCTGGGTTAACGTGGGCCAAAAACTAGAGTTCACCGCTGGGTTAAGGTGGGCCAAAAACTAGAGTTCAACGTTGGGTTAAGGTGGGCCAATGTTCCTACTACTGTAACTGAGATGCACAGCACCACTGCAATACACTGGTACAATGCAATGCATGATTACGGTACAGGTGAACGGTGTATGATCGCCTTCCCCATGAGCGTGCCACCCTCCTTGGATGAGGCATACAATGACATCAGACCCATCATAGAAAAGAAAAGGCATAACGCTCACTCACCTTTAATAACTCTATGTTTTATTTTACCAAAGTCAAAAAACTAACGTTTCGGCCATTGTAGGCAAAACATTATTTTTTCTTTAACTTTTGTAAAAAATAAAACAAAAATAATTTTCAATAGTGAGCGAGCTTTATGCCTTTTCCTTTCCTATAATGATGAAATTGTGAGGTTGCCCTTGGACTCATGTTGTTTGAGCGCTCCACTTATTTTCACATCAGTCCAGACCTATGTAAGGCTTGGATTAACAATACCCCCMAAAAAATCCACAGGTGCATGAATAATGAGGGCATTTACATCATGTAGCGCATACAAATCATCTCGGTTGCAACACTCACTACCAAGTTCAAAACTGCCTCTGGAAGCAACGTCAGCACAAGAACTGTTCGYYGGGAGCTTCATGAAATGGGTTTCCATGGCCGAGCAGCCACACCAAAAACCTAAGATCACCGAGCGCAATGTCAAGTGTCGACTGGAGTGTTGTGAAGCTCACAGCCATTGGACTCAGGAGCAGTGGAAACACGTTCTCTGGAGTGATGAATCACCCTTCACCATCTGGCAGTCTGATGGACAAATCTAGGTTTGGCAGATGCCAGGAGAACGCTACCTACCCGAATGTAGTTCCAGTGAAGGGAAATCTTAATGATACAACATACCACACGGCTAGCGGTACCGGAGCACCAAGTCTAAATGCAAAAGGCTCCTTATAACAGCTTCTACCCCCCAAGCCATAAGACTGCTGAACAATCAATCAAATGGCCAACCGGACTATTTACATTGACACCCAACCCCCCCCGCCCACTTTGTTTTTACACTGCTGCTACGCGCTGTTTATCATCTATGCATAGTCACAAAATCAAATGGGGCGGCAGCAGGTAGCCTAGTGGTTAGAGTGTTGGACTAGAAACCGAAAGGTTGCAAGATCAAATCCCCRAGGTAAAATGTTTTAAATCAGTCATTCTRCCCCTGTTCCYCTGTTCCMCACTGTTCCTAGGCTGTCATTGAAAAKAAACATTTGTTCTCAACTGAGATGTCTAGTTAAATAAAAGTTTTTTTTATCAAATCACATTTTATTTGTCACATACACATGGTTAGCAGATGTTAATGCGAGTGTAGTGAAATGCTTGTGCTTCTAGTTCCGACAGTGCAGTAATATCTAACAAGTAATCTAACAATTTCACAACAACTACCTGTCGTCTGCAAACTTGATGATTGAGTTGGAGGCGYGCATGGCCACRCAGTCATGGGTGAACAGGGAGTACAGGAGAGGGCTGAGAACACACCCTTGTGGGGCCATGCACAGGTTGTATTCGGCGCATGTGACAAATACAATTTTATTTTATTTGACGTTCTAACTTTGTGGCAACAGTTTAGGGAAGGCCCTTTCCTGTTTCAGCATGACAATGCCCCCACGCAGAAATGGTTTATCGAGATTGGTGTGRAAGAACTTGACTGGCATGCACAGCGTCCTTACCTCAACCCCATCGAACACCTTTGGGATGAATTGGATCACCGACTGCGAGCCAGACCTAATCGCCCAACATCAGTGCCTGACCTCCCTAATGCTCTTGTGGCTGAATGGAAGCAAGTCCCCGCAGCAATGTTCCAACATCTAGGGGAAAGCCTTCCCAGAAGAGTGGAGGCTGTTATAGCAGCAAAGGGGAGACCAACTCCATATTAATGCCCATGATTTTGGAATGAGATGTTCGACGAGCAGGTGTCCACATATTTTAGTCTTAAACAAATCTACTTTGAAACAAAAGTATACACCTCACACACAAGGTTATGGTCTTTAAAAAAATAATATACCTGTTCCATGTCAGATACAGAGTTGGAATTTATTTTATTAAATTGTTAGCATCCCACAATTACTCATCACAGAAGACTGAAATATAACATAACTGCTTGACATAGAAACATCAGATTTTAATTGTTATAAAAAAGATATCTTTATTAATGATGATATTATGAAATATATTAAGAAGGTTCCACCCATGAGGCTAAAGAGGGCGCTTTTGTAATTATCTGCAGGAAAGGAGAGAGGTCTGGGAGAGTAGAGTAGAGCTGAGTAGAGTAGAGCTGCTAAGAGTAGAGCTGCTAAGAGTAGAGCTGAGTAGAGCTGAGTATAGTAGAGCTGATTAGAGTAGAGCTGAGTAGAGTAGAGTAGATTAGAGTAGAGCTGATAGAGCTGAGAGAGTAGAGCTGAGATAGAGTAGAGCTGAGTAGAGTAGAGCTGAGTAGAGTAGAGCTGATTAGAGTAGAGCTGAGTAGAGTAGAGCTGATTAAAGTAGAGTAGAGCTGAGTAGAGTAGAGCTAGAGTAGAGTAGAGCTGATTAGAGTAGCGTAGAGCTGATTAGTGTAGAGTAGAGCTGATTAGAGTAGCATAGAGCTGATTAGAGTAGAGTAGAGCTGATTAGAGTAGAGCTGATTAGAGTAGAGCTGATTAGAGTAGCGT
Source organism: Salvelinus sp. IW2-2015 (assembly GCF_002910315.2). NCBI lineage: Eukaryota > Metazoa > Chordata > Actinopteri > Salmoniformes > Salmonidae > Salvelinus > Salvelinus sp. IW2-2015. The sequence goes on along the minus strand of NC_036875.1, from coordinate 40,733,620 downwards.
AGAGCTGATTAGTGTAGAGTAGAGTAGAGCTGATTAGAGTAGCATAGAGCTGAGGGTAGAGTAGAGCTGAGTAGAGTAGAGTAGAGTTGATTAGAGTAGAGTAGAGCTGATTAGAGTAAAGTAGAAGCTGATTAGAGTAAAGTAGAGCGATTAGAGTAGAGCTGATTAGAGTAGCATAGAGCTGATTGGAGAGTAGCGTAGAGCTGAGTAGAGTAGAGCTGATTAGAGTAGCATAGAGCTGAGTAGAGTAGAGCTGATTAGAGTAGCATAGAGCTGGGTAGAGTAGAGCTGAGAGTAGAGTAGAGCTGAGTAGGAGTAGAGCTAGAGTAGCAGTAGCATAGAGCTGAGTAGAGTAGAGCAGTGAGTTAGAGTAGAGCTGAGTAGAGTAGAGCTGAGATTAGAGTAGCATAGAGCTGATTAGAGAGTAGAGTAGAGCTGAGTAGAGTAGAGCTGATTAGAGTAGAGTAGAGCTGAGTAGAGTAGAGCTGATTAGAGTAGAGTAGAGCTGAGTAGAGTAGAGCTGAGTAGAGTAGCATAGAGCTGATTAGAGTAGAGTAGAGCTGAGTAGAGTAGAGCTGATTAGAGTAGCATAGAGCTGATTAGAGTCGAGTAGAGCTGATTAGAGTAGAGCTGATTAGAGTAGAGCTGATTAGAGTAGAACACAGTAGAGCAGAGTAGAGTAGAGCCAGGTTAGGAGCATTTAGATTCCATACACACATCAGTGATCTACTGTGGGGAGCTCTTCCCCCTAGTGGTTTAGAACTGTAGTGGTATGCAAAGATGCTCAACACAAATTATTAAGGATTTTTTGGGTCATAATGATTCAATGCTAGTGTTAGTATAATTTCCAATGTAGTGGAAGCAACACCAGTTTTATTTTCAGTGGTAGTAGAAGCAACAGTGATGATAGTGATGGTAGTAGAAGCAACAGTGATGATAGTGATGGTAGTAGAAGCAACAGTGATGATAGTGATGGTATTAATAACTCTATGTTTTATTTACCAAAGTCAAAAAACTAACGTTTCGGCCATTGTAGGCAAAACATTATTTTTTCTTTAACTTTTGTAAAAAATAAAACAAAAATAATTTTCAATAGTGAGCGAGGTTTATGCCTTTTCCTTTCCTATAATGATGAATTGTGAGGTTGCCCTTGGACTCATGTTGTTTGAGCGCTCCACTTATTTTCACATCAGTCCAGACCTATGTAGGCCTTGGATTAACAATACCCCCAAAAAAATCCACAGGTGCATGAATAATGAGGGCATTTACATCATGTAGCGCATACAAACATCTCGGTTGCAACACTCACTACCAAGTTCAAAACTGCTCTGGAAGCAACGTCAGCACAAGAACTGTTCGTTGGGAGCTTCATGAAATGGGTTTCCATGGCCGAGCAGCCACACCAAAAACCTAAGATCACCGAGCGCAATGTCAAGTGTCGACTGGAGTGTTGTGAAGCTCACAGCCTTGGACTCAGGAGCAGTGGAAACACGTTCTCTGGAGTGATGAATCACCCTTCACCATCTGGCAGTCTGATGGACAAATCTAGGTTTGGCAGATGCCAGGAGAACGCTACCTACCCGAATGTAGTTCCAGTGAAGGGAAATCTTAATGATACAACATACCACACGGCTAGCGGTACCGGAGCCACCAAGTCTAAATGCAAAAGGCTCCTTATAACAGCTTCTACCCCCAAGCCATAAGACTGCTGAACAATCAATCAAATGGCCAACCGGACTATTTACATTGACACCCAACCCCCCCCGCCCACTTTTTGTTTTACACTGCTGCTACGCGCTGTTTATCATCTATGCATAGTCACAAAATCAAATGGGGCGGCAGCAGGTAGCCTAGTGGTTAGAGTGTTGGACTAGAAAACGAAAGGTTGCAAGATCAAATCCCCGAGGTAAAATGTTTTAAATCAGTCATTCTACCCCTGTTCCCCTGTTCCACACTGTTCCTAGGCTGTCATTGAAAATAAACATTTGTTCTCAACTGAGATGTCTAGTTAAATAAAAGTTTTTTTTATCAAATCACATTTTATTTTTCACATACACATGGTTAGCAGATGTTAATGCAGTGTGTAGTGAAATGCTTGTGCTTCTAGTTCCGACAGTGCAGTAATATCTAACAAGTAATCTAACAATTTCACAACAACTACCTGTCGTCTGCAAACTTGATGATTGAGTTGGAGGCGCGCATGGCCACGCAGTCATGGGTGACAGGGAGTACAGAGAGGGGCTGAGAACACACCCTTGTGGGCCATGCACAGGTTGTATTCGGCGCATGTGACAAATACAATTTTATTTTATTTGACGTTCTAACTTTGTGGCAACAGTTTAGGGAAGGCCCTTTCCTGTTTCAGCATGACAATGCCCCCACGCAGAAATGGTTTATCGAGATTGGTGTGAAAGAACTTGACTGGCATGCACAGCGTCCTTACCTCAACCCCATCGAACACCTTTGGGATGAATTGGATCACCGACTGCGAGCCAGACCTAATCGCCCAACATCAGTGCCTGACCTCCTATGCTTTGTGGCTGAATGGAAGCAAGTCCCCGCAGCAATGTTCCAACATCTAGTGGAAAGCCTTCCCAGAAGAGTGGAGGCTGTTTTAGCAGCAAAGGGGAGACCAACTCCATATTAATGCCCATGATTTTGGAATGAGATGTTCGACGAGCAGGTGTCCACATACTTTAGTCTTAAACAAATCTACTTTGAAACAAAAGTATACACCTCACACACAAGGTTATGGTCTTTAAAAAAATAATATACCTGTTCCATGTCAGATACAGAGTTGGAATTTATTTTATTAAATTGTTAGCATCCCACAATTACTCATCACAGAAGACTGAAATATAACATAACTGCTTGACATAGAAACATCAGATTTTAATTGTCATAAAAAATATATCTTTATTAATGATGATATTATGAAATATATTAAGAAGGTTCCACCCATGAGGCTAAAGAGGGCGCTTTTGGTAATTATCTGCAGGAAAGGAGAGAGGTCTGGGAGAGTAGAGTAGAGCTGAGTAGAGTAGAGCTGCTAAGAGTAGAGCTGCTAAGAGTAGAGCTGAGTAGAGCTGAGTATAGTAGAGCTGATTAGAGTAGAGCTGAGTAGAGTAGAGTAGATTAGAGTAGAGTGATTAGAGCTGAGCAGAGTAGAGCTGAGTAGAGTAGAGCTGAGTAGAGTAGAGCTGAGTAGAGTAGAGCTGATTAGAGTAGAGCTGAGTAGAGTAGAGCTGATTAAAGTAGAGTAGAGCTGAGTAGAGTAGAGCTGAGTAGAGTAGAGCTGATTAGAGTAGCGTAGAGCTGATTAGTGTAGAGTAGAGCTGATTAGAGTAGCATAGAGCTGATTAGAGTAGAGTAGAGCTGATTAGAGTAGAGCTGATTAGAGTAGAGCTGATTAGAGTAGCGTAGAGCTGATTAGTGTAGAGTAGAGTAGAGCTGATTAGAGTAGCATAGAGCTGGGTAGAGTAGAGCTGAGTAGAGTAGAGTAGAGTTGATTAGAGTAGAGTAGAGCTGATTAGAGTAAGTAGAGCTGATTAGAGTAAAGTAGAGCTGATTAGAGTAGAGCTGATTAGAGTAGCATAGAGCTGATTGAGAGTAGCGTAGAGCTGAGTAGAGTAGAGCTGATTAGAGTAGCATAGAGCTGAGTAGAGTAGAGCTGATTAGAGTAGCATAGAGCTGGGTAGAGTAGAGCTGAGTAGAGTAGAGCTGAGTAGAGTAGAGCTGAGTAGAGTAGCATAGAGCTGGGTAGAGTAGAGCTGAGTAGAGTAGAGCTGAGTAGAGTAGAGCTGAGTAGAGTAGCATAGAGCTGATTAGAGTAGAGTAGAGCTGAGTAGAGTAGAGCTGATTAGAGTAGCATAGAGCGGATTAGAGTAAAGTAGAGCTGATTAAGTAGAGTAGAGCTGAGTAGAGTAGAGCTGATTAGAGTAGAGTAGAGCTGAGTAGAGTAGAGCTGAGTAGAGTAGCATAGAGCTGTTAGAGTAGAGTAGAGCTGAGTAGAGTAGAGCTGATTAGAGTAGCATAGAGCTGATTAGATCGAGTAGAGCTGATTAGAGTAGAGCTGATTAGAGTAGAGCTGATTAGAGTAGACACAGTAGAGCAGAGTAGAGTAGAGCCAGGTTAGGAGCATTTAGATTCCATACACATCAGTGATCTACTGTGGGGAGCTCTCCCCCTAGTGGTTTAGAACTGTAGTGGTATGCAAAGATGCTCAACACAAAATGATTAAGGATTTTTTGGGTCATAATGATTCAATGCTAGTGTTAGTATAATTTCCAATGTAGTGGAAGCAACACCAGTTTTATTTTCAG
>NC_036875.1:40720676-40728048 GCF_002910315.2 Salvelinus sp. IW2-2015 | reverse complement strand
GTAGAAGCAACAGTGATGATGTGATGGTAGTAGAGACACAGTGATGATAGTATGTAGTAGAAGGCAAACAGTGATCAGGATGTATAGCATGAATAGGATGTAAGTAGAAGCACAGTGAGATAGTGATGTAGTAAGAAGCAAACAGGTGGATGATAGTGGGATGGTAAGTCGAAGAGAACAGTGATGATAGTGATGGGTAGTAGAAGCAACAGTGTGATAGTGATGGTAGTAGAAGCAACAGTGATGATAGTGATGGTAGTAGAAGCAACAGTGATGATAGTGATGGTAGTAAAGCAACAGTGATGATAGTGATGGTAGTAGAAGCAACAGTGATGTAGTTGATGGTAGTAGAAGCAACAGTATGAAGTGATGGTAGTAGAAGCAACAGTGATGATAGTGATGGTAGTAGAAGCAACAGTGATGATAGTGATGGTAGTAGAAGCAACAGTGATGATAGTGATGTAGTAGAAGCAACAGTGATGATAGTGATGGTAGTAGAAGCAACAGTGATGATAGTGATGGTAGTAGAAGCAACAGTGATGATGTGATGGTAGTGAAGCACAGTGATGATAGTGCATGGTTAGTATGATAGAGCAACAGTGATGATAAGTGATGGCGAGTAGAAGCAACAGTGATGATGGGCCCTGACAGAAAATCTCAGTAGACCAAAATAATGGTGTTCGCAAAAAAACGGTCCAGTCCGCCAGGACCATCAAATTCATCTAGACACCGTTGCCCTAGAGACACAAAAAAACTATACATACCTCGGCCTAAACTCAGCACCACAGGTAACTTCCACAAAGCTGTGGACCACGATCTGCCCGAGACCAGGCAAAGAGGGGCATTCTATGCTCATCAAACGGAACATAAATTTCAAACCTACCAATTAGGATCTGGGCTAAAAATACTTGAATCGTCATAGAGCCCATTGCCCTTTTGGTTGTGAGGTCTGGGGTCCGCTCACCAACCAAGATTTTCACAAAAATGGGAACAAAAACACCAAATTGAGAACTCTGCATGCAGAATTCTGCAAAATATCCTCCGTGTACAACGTAGAACACCAATAATGCCATGCAGAGCAGAATTAGGCCGATACCCACTAATTATCAAAATCAGAAAACCGAGCCGTTAAATTCTACAACACCTAAAAGGGACGCGATTCCCAAACCTTCCATAACAAAGCCATCCACTACAGAGAGATGAGAACCTGGAGAGAGAGTCCCCTTTACAGCAAGCTGGTCCTGAGGCTCTGTTCACAAACCACAACACACCCACAGGCCCCAAGGACGCAGCACAATTAGAACCCAACCAAATTCATGAGAAAACAAAAAGAAATTATTGACCCATTGGAAAGAATTAACAAAAAAAAACCCAGAGCAAACTAGAATGCTATTTGGCCCTAAACAGAGAGTACACAGTGGCAGAAATACCTGACCACTGGTGACTGACCCAAACTTAAGGAAAGCTTTTGACTATGTAAGACTCAGTGAGCATAGGCCTTGCTATTTGAGAAGCCCGCCGTAGGCAGACATGGTCTCAAGAGAAGCCCAGCTATGTGCCACACCTGCCACAAAATGGAGGTGGAAACTGAGCTGCACTTCCTACACCTCTGCCATGTATGACCATATTAGAGGACACATAATTTCCCTCAGATTACACAGATCCACAAAGAATTCGAGAACCAAATCCATTATGATAAAACTCCATATTCTACTGGGTGAAAATTCCACAGTGTGCCAATCACAGCAGCACGATTTGGTGACCTGTTGCCACAAGAAAAAGGCAACCCAGTGAAGAAACAAACACCATTGTAAATAACCCATATTTAATGTTTATTTATTTTAAATGGTAGTAGAAGCAACAGTGATGATAGTGATGGTAGTAGAAGCAACAGTGATGATAGTGATGGTAGTAGAAGCAACAGTGATGATAGTGATGGTAGTAGAAGCAACAGTGATGATAGTGGTGGTCGTGGCACTAGAATTGGTCATTTGTACAGGTAAGACAAATGCCCTTCTACATATACTGAATATGCTAATATTTATGATATTGATGCATATGTGTATTGCTTGTTACTTTAAGGGACTTTGGGGGGAACTTTGGGAAAGATTATTAACAGCTGTACTATTGGTATTACAGTGAGCCACGCCTGTGTACGTTTGTTGTGTTGAGCACTGGTGTCCGGACATTCTGTTGCTATTTCTGTTTCTGTTACTGTGGAGTATTCTGCACAGTGATGTCTGTTCTGGCGGGCTGATTTCCTGCTGCTCAGCAGTTTCCCAGCCGGGCCTCCAGGGTCCACAGGGGGATGTCTGACTGAGCCATGCAGAACTGAGGTAGTCACTCAGAGAGAGCGTTCCGCAACAGACACATCCCCTTGGCGTTCTTCCTTCTGGCATGTTCACGTCCACTGCCCTCCTCTCCTCCCTTCTCCTCTCCTCAGCATGGCAACACACGTAGGGTGAAATGCCCAATGTTCTCCTGTACATCCGGCTTCATATTCAGAAGTGGAGACTGTGAAACAGGTGCACATGTTGCCACAAGGACAAAATTGACATTTCTGCTCTCGCATCCTCAGCAAAGCTTCCGCGATGACATAACATGTTACCACCCACTAGTACATACTATGTCTGAAACACTCGCTTAACATTTACTGCATGCAGTGATTAATAAGGCTGTCTGCAATGTAATGATGGAAGGTGGATTTCCTATGTTTTTWTATTTATATTATTTTATTGAACCTTTATTTAACTAGGCAAGTCAGTTAAGAACAAATTATTAGTTACAATGTAAAATAGATTATCAAAGCAAACATCTATGCTATAAAACCTYTCCATCAAAAGGACTCACTGTCAAGGATCTTGCACAGTTAAAGCCAAATGTAGCTGGTTTCCATTTGATGGAATTAAAGCAGGATCAAAATATTAAGAGACAAAGTCTTAAAATCTATTTGAGTTTCCACTTCCATTCTGTATACTCAGTCTTGTTGTCAAGGAAGAACATGGTACAACATCAGTAGCCTTAACATTGATTGTTTTGTTGTCATCTGTTTGGAACTGAGATCAAACAGGATGCTGTATCTTTACACACTCACAGTGCATGGTAACCCTGCAGTCATGGTAACCCTGCAGTCATTCAACGTTGCCAACAGCAGACTAACTGCTGTTTCTGATTTACGGAGAAGACGGCACATATTTTCTGAACCTCTCTGAGATAATGAATAATACTTATAACGAATGTTACTGTATGTTTATTAGATAATAAAAACGGAAAGACAGTTTACAAGATACATTTACAGCAGGTTTTATGTTATGACTGAACATGTGTGTGGAACCAGATGAAGAGTAATTACACTTAGCCTGAAATGAGCAGTTTGTGTTGTGTTTCTCCCTTCTGTGCCGTGGGCAATGCAGAGCATTTTGTTTTGGTGAGCATGAATGCTGACCTCTGACCTGTCAAATGGCCCCTCCGACCCCACTGAAAGTTCACAGGAGGGTCAATGAGTCCTGTGCCTCTCTCTACAGACGCTGTATGGATGGAGGCTCCAACCCCTCAGGCCAGAGGCTCATACATCCACACATACAGGATAGTACATAGCCTACGTACATATCCTGCTGTCTACTATACATCTTACAATGAGATCAGCTATCACATTTACATGATACTGAGAATAGAAGTCATATGTCGCATTCAATGTATTGTTCATTTTATGCCTCCTCACTTTTAGTCAACATCTAGGGTCAGATTCCCGGACACAGATTAATCCTAGTCCTGGACTAAAACACATACTCAGTGGAGAATCTCTGTCTAGGAAACCGGCCCTCAATGTCACAGGCTTTTACGGTAAATTACAAAACTGACAGAGATTCATTTTTCAATATTTGATGTTTCATGTCTGTATCATTGGAGATAAGTGTAGACGTTTATCACGAAGAACATTGTGCTTGGCTGGGACATTTACCATAATATCTGCTGGGCTGAGCTATCTACCATACACTCTTAGAAAAAAAGGGTTCCAAAGTGGTTTTTTGGATTTCCCKACAGGARAACCCTTTTTGGTTCCAGGTAGAACCCTTTTTGGTTCCAGGTAGAACCCTTTTGAGTTCCATGTAGAATCCACTGTGGAAAGAGTTCTACATGAAACCCAAGCCGAAGAACCCTTTTAAGTTCTAGATAGCAATTTTTTTTTCTAAGAGTGTAATGGGAGAAATCATTCTCATGCATTAATTAATAGACTATATGATTGAATTCAATCTCTCTTCTTGTGTGATTTGAATCATCTCTGTGTTGTGTTGTAGGGTAGTGCATGACAGCCTGCTTTGCTAGGCCCGAATCGTTTGTTTAGGATCTGATTGTGCGAGGGTGTTGCTTGGTGATGGAGAGGATCATGATGATTACTATGACATCATTACACGTGTGTTCTGCTCAACACATCAATCTTCACACGCAGTGCAGACACTCCTGAGATGAATGAATTGTTCATTTCTGAGTTCAGAGCCARGTCACAGACGCGTGTCCCCAGATATCAGAGGAGCACAGCAGGTAAACAAAGAGACTTGCACAACTCATTTTTCTTGCTTTCGTTTTTTCTTTATTTGCGGTATCAAATTACTTATCAAATTATTTCACTTAAAGGGCTGAGTTGTCATGAAAGGTTTAAGATAAACATTAGATTCAGATTTATGACATTATCAAACATCTTGCTTTACAAAATGAAAGAGATAGATTCACAGAAACCACGCAAATAAATATCAGGACGACGGCTAATATAGTAGCTGTGTGGCCATGCTAACTACAGTAATGCAGTAGCTGTGTGGCCATGCTAACTATACTAATATAGTAGCTGTGTGCCCATGCTAACTACAGTAATACAGTAGCTGTGTGGCCATGCTAACTATACTAATATAGTAGCTGTGTGGCCATGCTAACTACAGTAATACAGTAGCTGTGTGGCCATGCTAACTACAGTAATACAGTAGCTGTGTGGCCATGCTAACTAACTGACAGAGCTGGTGTAACTGAGTCAGGTTTGTAGGCCTCCTTGCTCACACACGCTTTTTCAGTCCTGCCCACAAATGTTCTATAGGATTGAGGGCAGGGCTTTGCGATGGCCACTCCAAAACCTTTACTTTGTTGTTCTTAAGCCATTTTGCCACAACTTTGGAAGTACGCTTGTGAACATTGTCTGTTTGGAAGACCCATTTGCGACCAAGCTTTAACTTCCTGACTGATGTCTTGAGATGTTGCTTCAATATATTCACATAATTTTCCTCTCGTCATGATGCCATCTATTTTGTGAAGAGCACCGGTCCCTCCTGCAGCAAAGCACCCCCACAACATGATGCTGCCATCCCCGTGCTTCACGGTTGGGAATGGTGTTCTTCGGCTTGCAAGCATCCCCCTTTTTCCTCTAAACATAACGATGGTCATTATGGCCAAACAGTTCTATTTTTGTTTCATCAGACCAGAGGACATTTCTCCAAAAAGTATGATCTTTGTCCCCATGTGCAGTTGCAAACCGTAATCGCAAACCGCAGTGGCTTCTTCCTTGCTGAGCGGCCTTTCAGGTTATGTCGATATAGGAATTGTTTTACTGTGGATATAGATACTTTGTACCTGTTTCCTCCAACATCTCTCCAACATCAAAGAGTCCTTTGCTGTTGTTTCTGGGATTGATTCACACTTCGCCACCAAAGTACGTTCATCTCTAGGAGACAGAACGCGTCTTCTTCCTGAGCGGTATGACGGCTGCATGGTCCCATGGTGTTTATACTTGCGTACTATTGTTTCTACAGATGAACGTGGTACCTTCAGGCATTTGGAAATTGCTCCCAAGGATGAACCAGACTTGTGGAGGTCTGCAATTCTTTTTCTGAGGTCTTGGCTGATGCTTTTGATTTTCCCATGATGTCAAGCAAAGAGGCACTGAGTTGGAAGGTAGGCCTTGAAATACATCCACAGATACACCTCCAATTGCACTCAAATTATGTCAATTAACCTATCAGAAGCTTCTAAAGCCATGACATCATTTTCTGGAATTTTCCAAGCTGTTTAAAGGCACAGTCAACTTAGTGTATGTAACTTCTGACCCACTAGAATTGTGATACAGTGAATTTTAAGTGAAATAATCTGTCTGTTAACAATTGTTGGAAAATTACTTGTGTCATGCACAAAGTAGATGTCCTAAACGACTTTCCAAAACTATAGTTTGTTAACAAGACATTTGTGGAGTGGTTGAAAAAAGAGTTTTAATGACTCCAACCTAAGTGTATGTAAACTTCAGACTTCAACTGTAGTAGCTGTGTGGCCATGCTAACTATACTAATATAGTAGCTGTGTGGCCTGCTAACTATACTAATATAGTAGCTGTGTGACCATGCTAATCATAGCAATACATTGTTGATGTAGATGACCATGAATCTGGTTTTGCTTCTGTCCTCTAACTGATATGACAACTCTACTTAGGGTCCATTATATTTGAACTTCACACATTCCACTTCTCATAGCTGTCTAGGGAAAATGCAGATACAGTCTAAGGTCTTTCAAGCCATGTCCCCTCACTATACTACACTGTACTATACTATACCGCACTGTACTATACAACACTATACTACACTATACTACACTATACTACACCGTACTGTATTATACTGCACCACACTATACTACACTATACTACACTATACTACACTATACTACACTGTACTATATTATACTGTACTGTACTATACTGTACTATGCTACACCATACTATACTATGCTATACTGTACTATACTATACTGTACTGTACTAAACTGTGCTGTACTATGTTATACCGTACTATACTATACTGTACTGTACTATGCTATACTATACTGCACTGTACTATACTATACGATACTGTACGGTATTGTACTGTACTACACTGTACTATACTCTGCTATATTATGCTGTACTGTACTGTGCTGTACTATACTATACTGTACTCTACAATACTCTACTGTAGTGTACTATACTATGCTGTACTGTATTATACTGTACTGTCCTCTACTATACTGTACTATACTATACGCTGCTGTACTATACTATGCTGTACTGTACTGTACTGTACTGTACTGTACTGCAATAAACCATACTATACTATACTGTACTGTACTGTCCTGTACTGTACTGTACTGTACTGTACTGTACTGCAATAAACCATACTATACTATACTGTACTGTACTGTCCTGTACTGTTCTGTACTATACTGCACTATACTGTACTGTACTATTCTATACTATACTGTACTGTACTATACTATACTCTGCTGCACTATACTATACCATACTGTACTGCACTATACTGTACTGTTCTGTACTATACTATACTATACTATACTATACTATACT
>NC_036875.1:40701506-40714836 GCF_002910315.2 Salvelinus sp. IW2-2015 | reverse complement strand
TATTATACTATGCTGTACTGTATTATACTGTACTGTCCTCTACTATACTGTACTATACTATACGCTGCTGTACTATACTATGCTGTACTGTACTGTACTGTACTGTACTGTACTGCAATAAACCATACTATACTATACTGTATGTACTGTCCTGTACTGTACTGTACTGTACTGTACTGCAATAAACCATACTATACTATACTGTACTGTACTGTCCTGTACTGTTCTGTACTATACTGCACTATACTGTACTGTACTATTCTATACTATACTGTACTGTACTATACTATATCTGCTGCACTATACTATACCATACTGTACTGCACTATACTGTACTGTTCTGTACTATATATACTATACTATACTATACTATACTATACTATACTGTACTGTACTGTGCTGTGTTATACTGTACTGTACTATACCATACTGTACTATACTGTACTATACTAAACTGTACTATACTGTACTGTTGCTATACTATACTGTGCTGTTCTGTACTATACTATACTATATTGTACTATACTATACTGTACTGTTCTGTACTATACTGTACTATACTGTACTATACTGTACTGTACTATACTATACTATACTATACTATACTATACTGTGCTGTACTGTACTGTTCTGCACTATACTGTACTGTACTATACTATACTGTACTATACTGTGCTGTTCTGTACTATACTGTGCTATATTGTGCTATGCTATACTATACTATACTGTACTGTACTGTACTGTACTGTACTGGACATCCAACTTAACTGACAGATAGCCTGACGGTGCAAAAGAAAGGCACAATTGACCCACCTCATGCTCCTCACCATGCGCTGTAATCTTTACAAAGTATCTCCAGCGGATGTGAAAGGGGTCATTAGTTGTGTGGCTGCGGAAGAGGCAGGGTTGTCAGCTCCCCCTCATTACTGTAGTGCTGGTGGGAGTGCCAACATCATTAACATGGCTGTCATTAGCGCTGTCCTAAACCTCATGTACAACTTAGTCCTGGAGAGATGAATGAATCTCCTCTCAGCGCCATCACACTGTCTGGCTGATAGCATACAGTATATGCCACCAACACCATTGAGGCGTGCCTGACAGAAACTGAACTGCCTGGAGTGGCGGGGGTAACAGGTGATCTGGTCAGACTTCACTCCACGGGAGGAACCACACATTGGACTGACATGTTTTAATGCTGGTAATTCCTCACAAATCGTTGGGGGAATTTCTGCATTGCTGAGTTTAGTGGTATTTTCTTAATATGTAAAAAAAAATTGGGCCATTTCTCAAAACCACTGCGCWAAGTAAGGATACACAGTAGAACTGTTCTGGACTGATTAGATGGGTAGGAGACCTGTGCTTTCATTCTCACCAGTGATTTAGTGTCTGGACAGCTAGCAGTATATTATGACTCGAATGTGGTAGCGTTACACCGGAATGTAGTTATTATTCTCAATGGATCATCCATCTACCAAGCAGTATAGGAGGGCCGTGGTTACTCCACCACAACATTCACCACACAGTGGCAAGACTTTAACCAGAAGACGAAACCATCTTGTGGTAGAGGACAACTTCGTGAAGATATGAGAGACCATGTGAAACCAGGTTTCAGACGATCCAGCTACAGTTGTAGAGACAAGATCCTCTGGGAAAGAGGGTCGTGATGATGTCAGCAGAGCCATCAGACTAGACATGCGATGAGAGGACAGAAGAAGTCACCGTGACAGGGGATATCGTTTTTTTTTCCTCTCCTATTAATTGCACACAGTGAGGGATTAAAACAAAGTTTCTCACACCTTGTCATCTGCCTGACCTGAGTTGATGTTATTGTAGCCAACTTCARGGCCTCTGAAGTAGCTGAGTTCACTTACATCTCTCTGGTCAGCAGCTCGGCTCCTCTGTGCCCCCCAGTAGAGTTTCCCGTCAGACTTTAGAGCAGGGATAACGCCGCTCCATGGCCAACCTCTCTGGGCAGGATAATGCTGCTCCATGTCCAACCTCTCTGGAGCAGGGATAATGCTGCTCCATGTCCAACCTCTTAGAGCAGGGATAACGCCGCTCCATGTCCAACCTCTCTGGAGCAGGGATAATGCTGCTCCATGTCCAACCTCTCTGGAGCAGGGATAATGCTGCTCCATGGCCAACCTCTTTAGAGCGGGATAACACCGCTCCATGTCCAACCTCTCTGGAGCAGGGATAACGCCGCTCCATGTCCAACCTCTCTGGAGCAGGGATAATGCTGCTCCATGTCCAACCTCTTTAGAGCAGGGATAATGCTGCTCCATGTCCAACCTCTCTGGAGCAGGGATAATGCTGCTCCATGGCCAACCTCTCTGGAGCAGGGATAACACCGCTCCATGTCCAACCTCTCTGGAGCAGGGATAATGCTGCTCCATGTCCAACCTCTTTTGAGCAGGGATAATGCTGCTCCATGTCCAACCTCTCTGGAGCAGGGATAATGCTGCTCCATGGCCAACCTCTTGGAGCAGGGATAACACCGCCTATGTCCAACCTCTCTGGAGCAGGGATAACGCTGCTCCATGTCCAACCTCTCTGGAGCAGGGATAATGCTGCTCCATGTCCAACCTCTTTAGAGCAGGGATAACGCCGCCCCATGGCCAACCTCTTTAGAGCAGGGATAACACCGCTCCATGTCCAACCTCTCTGGAGCAGGGATAACGCCGCTCCATGTCCAACCTCTCTGGAGCAGGATAATGCTGCTCCATGTCCAACCTCTTTAGAGCAGGGATAATGCTGCTCCATGTCCAACCTCTCTGGAGCAGGGATAATGCTGCTCCATGTCCAACCTCTCTGGAGCAGGATAATGCTGCTCCATGTCCAACCTCTCTGGAGCAGGGATAATGCTCTCCATGTCCAACCTCTCTGAGCAGGATAATGCTGCTCCATGTCCAACCTCTCTGGAGCAGGGATAATACCGCTCCATGGCCAACCTCTCTGGAGCAGGGATAATACCGCTCCATGGCCAACCTCTCTGGAGCAGGGATAATACCGCTCCATGGCCAAACTCTCTGGAGCAGGGATAACGCGCCTCCATGTCCAACCTTCTGGAGCAGGGATAATCCGCTCCATGGCCAACCTCTCTGGAGCAGGATAACGCCGCTCCATGTCCAACCTCTCTGGAGCAGGGATAACACCGCTCCATGGCCAACCTCTCTGGAGCAGGGATAACGCCGCTCCATGGCCAACCTCTCTGGAGCAGGGATAACGCCGCTCCATGTCCAACCTCTCTGGAGCAGGGATAACGCCGCTCCATGGCCAACCTCTCTGGAGCAGGGATATAGCTGCTCCATGTCCAACTCCTCTGGAGCAGGGATAACGCCGCTCCATGGCCAACCTCTCTGGAGCAGGGATAACACCGCTCCATGTCCAACCTCTTTAGAGCAGGGATAATGCTGCTCCATGGCCAACCTCTCTAGAGCAGGGATAATGCAGCTCCATGGCCAACCTCTCTGGAGCAGGGATAACGCCGCTCCATGTCCAACCTCTTTAGAGCAGGGATAATGCTGCTCCATGTCCAACCTCTCTGGAGCAGGGATAATGCTGCTCCATGTCCAACTCCTCTGGAGCAGGGTAATGCTGCTCCATGTCCAACCTCTCTGGAGCAGGGATAATGCTGCTCCATGTCCAACCTCTCTGGAGCAGGGATAACGCCGCTCCATGTCCAACCTCTCTGGAGCAGGGATAATGCTGCCTCATGTCCAACCTCTCTGGAGCAGGGATAACACCGCTCCATGTCCAACCTCTTTAGAGCAGGATAATGCTGCTCCATGTCCAACCTCTCTGGAGCAGGGATAATGCTGCTCCATGTCCAACCTCTCTGGAGCAGGGATAACGCCGCTCCATGGCCAACCTCTCTGGAGCAGGGATAATGCTGCTCCATGTCCAACCTCTCTAGAGCAGGGATAATGCTGCCTCCATGTCCAACCTCTCTAGAGCAGGGATAATGCTGCTCCATGTCCAACCTCTTTAGAGCAGGGATAATGCTGCTCCATGGCCAACCTCTCTGGAGCAGGATAATGCTGCTCCATGTCCAACCTCTCTGGAGCAGGGATAATGCTGCTCCATGTCCAACCTCTTTAGAGCAGGGATAACGCCGCTCCATGTCCAACCTCTCTGGAGCAGGGATAATGCTGCCCCATGTCCAACCTCTCTGGAGCAGGGATAATGCTGCTCCATGTCCAACCTCTTTAGAGCAGGGATAATGCTGCTCCATGTCCAACCTCTCTGGAGCAGGGATAATGCTGCTCCATGCAACCTCTCTGGAGCAGGGATAACACCGCTCCATGTCCAACCTCTCTGGAGCAGGGATAACGCCGCTCATGTCCAACCTCTCTGGAGCAGGGATAATGCTGCTCCATGTCCAACCTCTTTAGAGCAGGATAACGCCGCCCCATGGCCAACCTCTTTAGAGCAGGGATAACACCGCTCCATGTCCAACCTCTCTGGAGCAGGGATAACGCCGCTCCATGTCCAACCTCTCTGGAGCAGGGATAATGCTGCTCCATGTCCAACCTCTTTAGAGCAGGGATAATGCTGCTCCATGTCCAACCTCTCTGGAGCAGGGATAATGCTGCTCCATGTCCAACCTCTCTGGAGCAGGGATAATGCTGCTCCATGTCCAACCTCTCTGGAGCAGGGATATGCTGCTCCATGTCCAACCTCTCTGGAGCAGGGATAATACCGCTCCATGGCCAACCTCTCTGGAGCAGGGATAATACGTCTCCATGGCCAACCTCTCTGGAGCAGGGATAATACCGCTCCATGGCCAACCTCTCTGGAGCAGGGATAATACCGCTCCATGGCCAAACTCTCTGGAGCAGGGATAACGCCGCTCCATGTCCAACCTCTCTGGAGCAGGGATAATGCCGCTCCATGGCCAACCTCTCTGGAGCAGGGATAACGCCGCTCCATGTCCCAACCTCTCTGGAGCAGGGATAACACCGCTCCATGGCCAACCTCTCTGGAGAGGGATAACGCCGCTCCATGGCCAACCTCTCTGAGCAGGGATACGCCGCTCCATGTCCAACCTCTCTGGAGCAGGGATAACGCCGCTCCATGGCCAACCTCTCTGGAGCAGGGATAATGCTGCTCCATGTCCAACCTCTCTGGAGCAGGGATAACGCCGCTCCATGGCCAACCTCTCTGGAGCAGGATAACACCGCTCCATGTCCAACCTCTTTAGAGCAGGGATAATGCTGCTCCATGGCCAACCTCTCTAGAGCAGGGATAATGCAGCTCCATGGCCAACCTCTCTGGAGCAGGGATAACGCCGCTCCATGTCCAACCTCTTTTAGAGCAGGGATAATGCTGCTCCAGTCCAACTCTCTGGAGCAGGGATAATGCTGCTCCAGTCCAACCTCTCTGGAGCAGGGATAATGCTGCTCCAGTCCAACCTCTCTGGAGCAGGGATAATGCTGCTCCATGTCCAACTCTCTGGAGCAGGGATAACGCCGCTCCATGTCCAACCTCTCTGGAGCAGGGATAATGCTGCTCCATGTCCAACCTCTCTGGAGCAGGGATAACACCGCTCCATGTCCAACCTCTTTAGAGCAGGGATAATGCTGCTCCATGTCCAACCTCTCTGGAGCAGGATAATGCTGCTCCATGTCCAACCTCTCTGGAGCAGGGATAACGCCGCTCCATGGCCAACCTCTCTGGAGCAGGGATAATGCTGCTCCATGTCTCAACCTCTCTAGAGCAGGATAATGCTGCTCCATGTCCAACCTCTCTAGAGCAGGGATAATGCTGCTCCATGTCCAACCTCTTTAGAGCAGGGATAATGCTGCCTCCATGTCCAACCTCTCTGGAGCAGGGATAATGCTGCTCCCATGTCCAACCTCTCTAGAGCAGGGATAGGCCACTCTGTCTAGCTCTCTGCTTCTTAAGCACAACAAAAAGCATTGTATTTAAACACTGTGTCCGTGTCTTCAAAAGGACTGTTTCAGAGGCCAAAGGCATGCTCTCTGATTCCATGTGTCTTTTTCTCCATGGGGCTGGGTGGTTTTCGTGCGGTTCTGACCAATGTGGAGCTTGGAGTGCTGTGTGGCTCCCCTGATTTACTGCTCATCATTAAATCAGCCCATTCCTTCCCCTGGGGGGCCCGAGGTCCAGACCAGAGGAGAGTTAGAACACAGCAGAGCTGAGTGGAGTAGAACACAGTAGAGCTGAGTGGAGTAGACCACAGTAGAGTTAGAACACAGCAGGGCAGAGCAAGTAGAACACAGTAGAGCTAGAACACAGTATAGTTAGAACACAGCAGCGGCAGAGCAGAGTAGAACACAGTAGAGCTGAGTGGAGTAGACCACAGTAGAGTTAGAACACAGCAGGGCAGAGCAGAGTAGAACACAGTAGAGCTAGAACACAGTATAGTTGGAACACAGCAGGGCAGGCAGAGTAGAACACAGTAAAGCTGAGTGGAGTAGACACAGTGAGTTAGAACACAGCAGGGCAGAGCAGAGTAGAACACAGTAGAGCTAGAACACAGTATAGTTAGAACACAGCAGGGCAGAGCAGAGTAGAACACAGTAGAGCTGAGTGGAGTAGACCACAGTTAGAGTTAGAACACAGCAGGGCAGAGCAGAGTAAACACAGTAGAGCTAGAACACAGTATGTTAGAACACAGCAGGGCAGAGCAGAGTAGAACAACAGTAGAGCTGAGTGGAGTAGACCACAGTAGAGTTAGAACACAGCAGGGCAGAGCAGAGTAGACCACGAGAGTTAGAACACAGCAGGGCAGAGCAGAGTAGAACACAGCAGGGCAGAGCAGAGTATAACACAGTAGAGCTAGAACACAGTAGGGCAGAGCAAAGTAGAACACAGTAGAGCTAGAACACAGCAGGGCAGAGCAGAGTAGAACACAGTAGAGCTAGAACATAGCAGGGCAGAGCAGAGTAGAACACAGCAGGGCAGAGCAGAGTGGAGTAGAACACAGCAGAGCAGAGTGGAGTAGAACACAGTAGAGCTAGAAATAGCAGGGCAGAGCAGAGTGGAGTAGAACACAGTAGTGCTAGAACACAGCAGGTCAGAGCAGAGTAGAACACAGCAGGGCAGATCAGAGTAGAACACAGTAGAGTTATAACACAGCAAGGGCAGAGCAGAGTAGAACACGTAGAGTTATAACACAGCAGGCAGAGCAGAGTAGAACACAGTAGAGCTAGAACACAGCAGGGCAGAGCAGAGTAGAACACAGTAGAGCAGAGTGGAGTAGAACACATCAGGGCAGAGTGGAGTAGAACATAGCAGGCAGAGTGGAGTAGAACACAGCAGGGCAGAGTGGAGTAGACACAGCAGGCAGAGTGAGTAGAACACAGCAGGCAGAGTGGAGTAGAACACAGCAGGGCAGAGTGGAGTAGGACACAGCAGGGCAGGTGGAGTAGAACACAGCAGGGCAGAGTGGAGTAAACAGCAGGCAGAGTGGAGTAGAACACAGCAGGGCAGAGCAGCTGCAGGCCAGGGGCATCCGGCATCGCACCACACTACGCCAACATCCCAAACTGACAGGAAACACTTAATACAGACCATCTCAGCACCCTTTGTGTTTATGAAGGATATGTGCTGTCTCATTTATAGGCCCTTGAATCCTGTTTCCATCCCACTTCAACTATCTGCCGATCTTGACAGAGATCGTGGTACACTTTAAAACTTAAGGGAGAGTCGACCCTGTCAGATGCAATACATAAACACTATTCACTACATAAAGACTAGCATAGATCATCTGAAAATTAAAATATATCGTCTCTCATTGAGAATCAATCATGATAAAGCCATCATAACGCAATAGCAAAATAAGGATATGCAACATCTTCTTCACATAATAAACAATATTTTTTCTATTTCAGTTGTATTATTTGTTGTGGGTCTGTCCTGTAGGCCTGTACCAAATCAATCATTTACAACCTTCAAGTTTAAGTCTCTAGTCAAATTTCAGACCTCTTGTGTTTTTTGGGATGTCCCCCCACCCTTTAATGATCAACATTCAATGAATCACCAGCCATTGATGATGTCATAAGAGATTTTTGAACCTCTTTTGCCCCTAGTGGTAGTACATGGTACATGGTGCAGTGTTTCACCAAGAACCAGCTACAGCTGAGGCCTCTCCACAAGAATCATAAGGAGAAGCAGGCTTACTGTACCTCTCTACTGTACCTCTTTACTGTAGCTCTTTACTGTACCTCTCTTACTGTAGCTCTCTACTGTACCTCTCTATGTACCTCTCTACTGTACCTCTCTACTGTAGCTCTCTACTGTAACTCTCTACTGTAACTCTCTACTGTAGCTCTTTACTGTAGCTCTCTACTTGTAACTCTCTACTGTAGCTCTTTTACTGTAGCTCTCTACTGATACCTCTCTACTGTAACTCTTTACTGTAACTCTCTACTGTACCTCTTTACTGTAGCTCTTTACTGTAACTCTCTACTGTACCTCTCTACTGTAAACTCTTTACTGTAACTCTGCTACTGTACCTCTTTTACTGTAGCTCTCTACTGTAACTCTCTACTGTACCTCTTTACTGTAGCTCTCTACTGTACCTCTCTACTGTAACTCTTTACTGTAACTCTCTACTGTACCTCTTCACTGTAGCTCTTTACTGTACCTCTTTACTGTAGCTCTTTACTGTAGCTCTCCACTGTAGCTTTCTACTGTAACTATTTACTGCAGCTCACTACTGTACCTCTCTACTGTAGCTCTCTACTGTACCTCTTTACTGTAACTCTTTACTGTACCTCTTTACTGTATCTCTCTACTGTAACCCTCTACTGTAACTCTCTACTGTAACTCTCTACTGTAACTCTGGCTCTTATTTTCTACACTAAGCAGCAATTGAAGCCACTATTATGAGCAGTCAAATCTCCATGAAACCGTTTGACCAGATGATTTGTTAAGACACAACATGGCTGCTCTGTCATTATGACAGCAAACACATGGAGTTGTTTTAGCGCTTAATTACATTTTACATACTGACTTTTCCTGTTTCCATGGCTACAAAAGCCCTATCAGTCTATCCCCGGGCCCCTTTCAGCGGTGATCCTTACATAACTGAGAGTGAGCTGACGCTTACATTGTGTCCAATCATTTCCTTTTTTAGGAAACCTGGGAATATCTTGTTGCCTAGCTTGTTAGGACATAGGGATTAGCATGGTTCATCAGGGTTTCACTCTGAGTTAGTAACTTTTCAATGTTCCCTGTCTGTCACAACCTCTGAAATGCTTGAATCACTGTTAAATTCAACACAAATATGATGATGTATACAGTATTAGTGTATTTACTCAATGTGGTACAGCCATTGTTTGTGACTGGCATTATGTGGGTATATCCTGTCTACCAGCCTTTATCATGGGGTATATCCTGTCTACCAGCCTTTATCATGGGGTATATCCTGTCTATCATGGGGTATATCCTGTCTACCAGCCTTTATCATGAGGTATATCCTGTCTACCAGCCTTTATCATGGGGTATATCCTGTCTACCAGCCTTTATCATGGGGTATATCCTGTCCTATCATGGGGTATATCCTGTCTACCAGCCTTTTATCATGGGGTATATCCTGTCTATTATGGGTATATCCTGTCTACCAGCCTTTATCATGAGGTATATCCTGTCTACCAGCCTTTATCATGGGGTATATCCTGTCTATCATGGGGTATATCCTGTCTACCAGCCTTTATCATGAGGTATATCCTGTTCTACCAGCCTTTATCAGGGGTATATCCTGTCTATCATGGGGTATATCCTGTCTACCACCCTTTATCATGGGGTATATCCTGTCTACCAGCCTCTGTCATGAGGTATATCCTGTTTATCATTATGTATATCCTGTCTACCAGCCTCTGTCATGAGGTATATCCTGTTTATCATTATGTATATCCTGTCTACCAGCCTCTGTTCATGGGGTATATCCTGTTTATCATTATGTATATCCTGTCTACCAGCCTTTTCATGGGGTATATCCTGTCCTGTCTACAAGCCTCTGTCACTGGGGGGGGGGGGGGGGCATGTGCTGGTTATCATGGGGTATATCCTGTCTACCAGCCTTTATCATGGGGTATAAAGTCTGTCTATCATGAGGTATATCCTATCTACAAGCCTCTGTCATGGGCAGTATATCTGTTTATCATGGGGTATATCCTGTCTACCAGCCTTAATCATGGGGTATAAATCCTGTCTATCTTCTGGTATGTCATGTCTACACGGCTATGTCATGGGGGTATATTCTGTCTACAGGTCTCTGTCATGGGGGGTATATTCTGTCTAGCGTCTCTGTCATGGGGTATATTCTGTCTACAGGTCTCTGTCATGGGGGTATATTCTGTCTAAATGTCTCTGTCATGGGGAGTATATCTGTCTACAGGTCTCTGTCATGGGGGTATATTCTGTCTACAGGTCTCTGTCATGGGGGTATATTCTGTCTACAGGTCTCTTGTCATGGGGGGTATATTCTGTCTACAGGCCTCTGTCATGGGGGTATATTCTGTCTACAGGCCTCTGTCATCATCCCCTTTAATAAAGTTCGTCCTTAATAAAGTTCGTCCTTAATAAAGTTCATCCTTAATAAAGTTCCTCCTTAATAAAGTTCCTCCTTAATAAAGTTCCTGCTTAATAAAGTTCCTACTTAATAAAGTTCCTCCTTAATAAAGTTCCTTTGCTTAATAAAGTTCCTGCTTAATAAAGTTCGTCCTTAATAAAGTTCCTGCTTAATAAAGTTCCTGCTTAATAAAGTTCCTCCTTAATAAAGTTCTGCTTAATAAAGTTCCTGCTTATAAAGTTCCTCCTTAATAAAGTTCCTCCTTAATAAATTCCTATTCAATTAAGTTCCTGCTTAATAAAGTTCCTCTTTAATTAAGTTCCTCTGTAATAAAGTTCCTTTTTAATAAAGTTCCTCTTTAATTAAGGTCCTCTTAATAAAGTTCCTCCTTAATAAAGTCATTTTTAATAAAGTTTCACCCTTAATAAAGTTCCTACTTAATAAAGTCCTGCTTAGTAAAGTTCCACTTTAATAAAGTTCCTCCTTAATAAGTTCCTACTTAATAAGTTCCTCCTTAATAAAGTTCCTACTTAATAAAGTTCCTAATTAATAAAGTTCCTACTTTAAAAATTCCTGCTTAGTAAAGTTCCTACTTAATAAAGTTCCTCCTTAATAAGTTCCTGCTTAATAAAGTTCCTCCTTAATAAAGTTCCTGCTTAGTAAAGTTCCTCTTTAATAAAGTTCCTCCTTAATAAAGTTCCTACTTAATAAATTCCTCCTTAATAAAGTTCCTCCTTAATAAAGTTCTACTTATAAAGTTCCTAATTAATAAAGTTCCTACTTAATAAAATTCGCTGCTAGTAAAGTTCCTACTTAATAAAGTTCCTCCTTAATAAAGTTCCTGCTTAATAAAGTTCCTCCTTAATAAAGTTTCCTGCTTAATAAATTCTGCTTAATAAAGTTCCCTCTTTAATAAAGTTCCTCTTTAATAATAGGAGATGGTCACTTTTATGAAATGGACCTCTGTGCTGTTAGTATGGTCTCTTAACCTTGTCACCCTGTCTTGTTTTGAATGGTTTGGATTAAGAACAATGCTTCCTCTACAATTAAAGTGTCAAGCGCTTGGCACACAAACGGTTCGATTGTGGCAGGTTGTAGCCTAAATGGGGTTTGCTGCCAAGGAGAAAGAGTGAAACGCAAGTCAACTATGTAGTGTTTGTTGCATTGTTTCTATAGTAGCTTTAATTTTACTGACTGCTAGAGAGAAAGGCCGTGCAGCTGTTTCCTCCATGGGTCCACACAGACGTCCTCTTTCAACAGTGCCAGAAAACTGCATGGGAAATTAATCAAACATCTGGCCTTATGGGCTGCTTCTGTTGTCAGTGTGCCATCAGTCGCAGGTTAAAATGGGAAGGTTAATAAAACATAAGTTATGGTAACTTTCACTACACTTATGATTAGGCAGCCCCCCCCCCCCCTCCCCCCCTCCGCAACACACCAACAGAGTTTTATTTGAATCCTATTGGAGCGTCGGGGTCGATGAGAAGAGTGTTACGGGTCCACTATCTCTCCTGTTGGAGCTGTCGGGTTCGATAGAGAAGAGTGTTACGGGTCCACTATCTCTCCTGTTGGAGCGTCGGGTCGATAGAGAAGAGTGTACGCGGTCACTATCTCTCCTGTTGGAGCGTCGGGTCGATAGAGAAGAGTGTACGGGTCACTATCTCTCCGTTTGGAGCGTCGGTCGATAGAGAAGAGTGTACGGGTCACTATCTCTCTGTTGGAGCGTCGGTCGATAGAGAAGAGTTACGGTCACTATCTCTCCTGTTGGAGCGTCGGGTCGATAGAGAAGAGTGTACGGGTCACTATCTCTCCTGTTGGAGGCGTCGGGTCGATAGAGAAGAGTGTACGGGTCACTATCTCTCCTGTTCGGAGCGTCGGGTCGATAGAGAAGAGTGTACGGGTCCACTATCTCTCCTGTTGGAGCGTCGGGTCGATAGAGAAGAGTGTACGGTCACTATCTCTCCTGTTGGAGTGTCGGGTCGATAGAGAAGAGTGTACGGGTCACTATCTCTCCTGTTGGAGCGTCGGTCGATAGAGAAGAGTGTACGGGTCACTATCTCTCCTGTTGGAGCGTCGGGTCGATAGAGAAGAGTGTACGGGTCACTATCTCTCCTGTTGGAGCGTCGGGTCGATAGAGAAGAGTGTACGGGTCACTATCTCTCCTGTTGGAGCGTCGGGTCGATTAGAGAAGATGTAACGGTCCTATCTCTCCTGTGGAAGCAGGTCGGGTGCGATAGAGAAGAGTGGTACGGGTACACTAATGCTCTCGCTGTTGGAGCGTCGGGTCGATAGAGAAGAGTGTACGGGTCACTATCTCTCCTGTTGGAGTGTTTTGACCACCTTTTGTTTTTTGTGAGAGGTTCAACTGCCACATGACTGTACAGTAATGGCCGACGTACTGTGACGCCATACTGCACAGGGAGCTCAGTGTTAGAGCGCATAGATCCTCTAACTTGTGGGTCAGAGAAGGCAGTGTGCTTTCATCCGACTAGCGCTTGAGAGCACAAATCACAGCACGTGCTCTGGTTCCTTGTCAGCGTTAGGAGAATAAGTACACCTCCCCCAGGACCAAAGATTTCTACAGTTGTGTATGTGTAGAACGTCATCACTCCTGTTCAACAACCTGACACATATTTTGGTGGGATTGTCACCACAAGAAGGAAGTTGTAAACCAGTGAGGCTCCCAATCCAGGAAGTATCTATTCTTTAGGGAGAATCTTGCCTTGAGAGCAGACGGAACCCTGTGTGGCTCCCTAACCTACCATGGAACACACAGAGAAACACAGT
>NC_036875.1:40696057-40697983 GCF_002910315.2 Salvelinus sp. IW2-2015 | reverse complement strand
TACACTAAACCTGGTACAGAACACACAGAGAAACACGTACACTAACCTACCATAGAACACACAGAGAAACACAGTTACCACTAACCTGCCATAGAACACACAGAGAAACACAATTAACACCAACCTACCATGAACACCAGAGAAACACAGTTACACCAACCTACCATTGGAACACAAGATGAAAACACCATAACACCAACCTACCAGTAGAACACCACAGAGAAACACAGTCACACTAACCTGGTACAGAACACACAGAGAAAACCACAGTCACACTAACCTGCTCGAGAACACACAGAGAAACACAGTTTAACACTAACCTTACCATAGGAACACACAGAGAAACACAGTTACACTAAACCCTGCCATAGAACACCACAGAGAAAAAATCTACACCAAGCGTTGGAACACTTAACCACCTCAGCCATGGAACACCAGCAGAGAAACACAATTACACCTAACCTTACCAGAACACACCAGAGAAAACACAGTCACTCTAAACCTGGACACAGAATACACACAGAAGAACACAGTCACACTAACCTGGCCTTACAGAAACACACAGGAAAACACCAGTATCACTAACCTTTACCAAGAACCACACAGAGAAACACAGTTACACTAACCTGCCATACAGAACACACAGAAGAACACAGTGACAGCTAACCTGCCTACAGAACACACAAGAGAAACACAGTTACACTAACCTGTGTAAGAAACACACAGAGAACAAGTTACCACTAACACTGCTACAGAAGTACACAGAAGAAACACAGTACACTAACCCTGACAGACAAAGAAAACAACAGTCACACTACACTCTACATAGAACACACAGAGAAACACAGTCACAGCTAACCAGCTACAGGAACACACAGAGAACACAGTGTACACTAACCTGCTACAGAACACACATTGAGAAACACAGTTACACTAAACCTTCAAGAACACACAGAGAAAACACAGGTTACCACTTAACCTACTACAGAGAACACACAGAGAAAACACAGTTACAACTACCTGCCTACAGAACAACACAGAGAAACACAGTCACACTAACCCATAAGAGAGACCCATTACAGACAAAGCACACGAGAAACACAGTTACACATAACCTTTACAGAACCACCCACTAGAGAAACACAGCTTACAACCTAACCTCTACAACACACAGAGAAACACAGTATACACTAACCTCTACAGAACACACCAGGAAACACAGTACACTAAACCTGCTACAAACACACAGAGAAACACGTCACACTGAACCTGCTACAGACACACAGAGAACACAGGTTACACTAACCTACTACAGAACACACAGAGAAACACACTTACACACTAACCCTACCAGAGACAACAGTAGAGAAACCACATACACTAACCTGGCCATAGCAAACACACAGAGAAACCACCAGTCACACTAACCGCTACAGAACACACAGAGAGAACACAGGTTCACACTAACCTGCTACAGAACACACAGAGAACACAGTTACCAACTAACCCTACCTAGAACAACACCAGAGAAACACAGTCACACTAACCTACCATAGAACACCACGAGAAACACCCAGTCACCACTAAACCATGAAACCAGAACCACATCACGAGTAAACCCTGACAAGTACACAGAAAACGTACGCTAAGAAACACACAGAGAAACACCAGTCACACTAACCTGCTACAGAACACACAGAGAAAATCACAGTCCACACTAACCTTACAACCGGAGCCACACAGAGAAACACAGTTCACACTAACCTGCTACAGAGCCACCACACTAACCTGCTACAGAACACACAGAGAAACACAGTCACACGAACCTACAACAGAGCACACAGAGAAACACAGTTACACTAACCTGCTACAGAACACACAGAGAAACACAGTTACACTAACCTGCTAGAGAACACACAGAGAAAC
>NC_036875.1:40681310-40695957 GCF_002910315.2 Salvelinus sp. IW2-2015 | reverse complement strand
AACCCACGCACATAAATCTCAGCTCTGTCCTATCAACCTCTACTCTGTCCTATACACCTCAACGCTGTCCTATCAACCCGCACATGAAATCTCAGCTCTGTCCTATCAACCACGCAAATGAAACCTCAGCTCTGTCCTCAACCTCGCTCTGTCCCATCAACCTCAGCTCTGTCCTATCAACCTCAACGCTGTCCCATCAACCTCAACGCTGTCCTATCAACCTCAACGCTGTCCTATCAAACCTCAACGCTGTCCTATCAAACCTCAACGCAGTCCTATCAAACCTCAACGCAGTCCTATCAAACCTCAACGCAGTCCTATCAACCTCAGCTCTGTCCTATCAACCTCAGCTCTGTCCTATCAACTTCACACATGAAACCTCAACTCTGTCCTATCAAACATGAACATTAATCTCAACTCTGTCCTACCAACCTCAACCCCGTCCTACCAACCTCAACCCTATCCAACCAACCTCAACCCTATCCTACCAACCTCAACCCTATCCTACCAACCTCTACCCTGTCCAATCTTAGCACGATTTCACCATCCAGCAAAGCTCAAGAATGTCAGATGGTTATTGTTTTTCTTCCAGAATCCAGTTTGGATCGTGTCAATAACGGTCTCTATGAGTGGCTACGGCAGGGAATTCAGCAGGATAAACTGTAGCATTGTTTTGTATGGAAGAGGATGACACAATATGGATTCACAGTATGAGGTTTAAAACTGCTCTACACTATCAAGGGAGAGAATTCATTGTATAATTAAAATAAATCTAAATTAGAGCCATCTGTGCAGACATCTGTTTCTTGACTTATCAAGGTTCATTAAATTGAACTCTGGAGCCAGTCCAGCCCGCCTGCAGACAGTGAAGCAGGAGCGCTGAGTAAACAACACTAATCATTAGACAAGAGGGTGATAGAAAGACTAAACATTGGTCACATGTCGTTATTAGTGTTCAGCTCAGTGAAATACTAAATCATAGTCCTCCCAGAAATGTATCGTTACCAAGGAATGTAAAATGACTGGTTGGAAAGCTTGCTCATTTGCAGTAGCCTAAGTTGCAACGAATCAAGCTTACAAATGGGTAACCAATGAAAGACTGCAAACAGGACCTCAGCCACCCGAGTCACGGTCTGTTCATTCTTCTACCATCTAGCAGACAGAGACAGTACAGATTAGAGGTCGACCGATTATGATTTTTCAACGCCGATACCGATACCGATTATTGGAGGACCAAAAAAAGCAGATACCGACTAAACGACTGATTTTTTTTTTTAAGTAATTTTTTTTGTGACAATTACAACAATACTGAATGAACACTTATTTTAACTTAATATAATAAATCAATAAAATCTATTTAGCCTCAAATAAATAATAACCCTCGAAGCAGCGTTACCCATGCAGAGCATGGGGAACAACTACTCCAAGTCTCAGAGCGAGTGACGTTTGAAACGCTATTAGCGCGCACCCCGCTAACTAGCTAACCTTTTCACATCGGTTACACCAGCCTAATCTCGGGAATTGATAGGCTTGAAGTCATAACAGCGCAATGCTTGAAGCATTGCGAAGAGCTGCTGGCAAAACGCACCAAAGTGCTGTTTGAATGAATGCCGACGAGCCTGCTGCTGCCTACCACCGCTCAGTCAGACTGCTCTATCAAATCATAGACTTAATTATAACATAATAAACACACAGAAATATGAGCCTTAGGTCATTAATATGGTCAAATCCGGAAACTATCATCTCGAAAACAAAACGTTTATTCTTTCAGTGAAATACGGAACCGTTCCGTATTTTATCTAATGGGTGGCATCCATAAGTGTAAATATTCCTGTTACATTGCACAACCTTCAATGTTATGTCATAGTTACGTAAAATTCTGGCAAATTAGTTCGCAATGAGCCAGGCGGCCAAAACTGTTGCATATACCCTGACTCTGCGTGCAATGAACGCTAGAGAAGTGACACAATTTCACCTGGTTAATATTGCCTGCTAACCTGGATTTCTTTAAGCTAAGTATGCAGGTTTAAAAATATATACTTCTGTGTATTGATTTTAAGAAAGGCATTGATGTTTATGGTTAGGTACACGTTGAAGCAACGACAGTCCTTTTTCGCGAATGCGCACCGCATAGATTATATGCAACAGTTTTGGCCGCCTGGCTCATTGCGAACTAATTTGCCAGAATTTTACGTAACTATGACATAACATTGAAGGTTGTGCAATGTAACAGGAATATTTACACTTATGGATCCACCCATTAGATAAAATACGGAACGGTTCCGTATTTCACTGAAAGAATAAACGTTTTGTTTTCGAGATGATAGTTTCCGGATTTGACCATATTAATGACCTAAGGCTCATATTTCTGTGTGTTATTATGTTATAATTAAGTCTATGATTTGATAGAGCAGTCTGACTGAGCGGTGGTAGGCAGCAGCAGGCTCGTCGGCATTCATTCAAACGCACTTTGGTGCGTTTTGCCAGCAGCTCTTCGCA
Organism: Salvelinus sp. IW2-2015; assembly: GCF_002910315.2. Classification (NCBI taxonomy): domain Eukaryota; kingdom Metazoa; phylum Chordata; class Actinopteri; order Salmoniformes; family Salmonidae; genus Salvelinus; species Salvelinus sp. IW2-2015. The sequence continues at coordinate 40,693,458 of NC_036875.1, read as the reverse complement.
ATGCTTCAAGCATTGCGCTGTTTTATGACTTCAAGCCTATCAATTCCCGAGATTAGGCTGGTGTAACCGATGTGAAAAGGTTAGCTAGTTAGCGGGGTGCGCGCTAATAGCGTTTCAAACGTCACTCGCTCTGAGACTTGGAGTAGTTGTTCCCCATGCTCTGCATGGGTAACGCTGCTTCGAGGGTTATTATTTATTTGAGGCTAAATAGATTTTATTGATTTATTATATTAAGTTAAAATAAGTGTTCATTCAGTATTGTTGTAATTGTCACAAAAAAAATTACTTAAAAAAAAAAATCAGTCGTTTAGTCGGTATCTGCTTTTTTTGGTCCTCCAATAATCGGTATCGGTATCGGCGTTGAAAAATCATAATCGGTCGACCTCTAATCTGTACTGTCTCTGTCTGCTAGATGGTAGAAGAATGAACAGACCGTGACTCGGGTGGCTGAGGTCCTGTTTGCAGTCTTTCATTGGTTACCCATTTGTAAGCTTGATTCGTTGCAACTTAGGCTACTGCAAATGAGCAAGCTTTCCAACCAGTCATTTTTACATTCCTTGGTAACGATACATTTCTGGGGAGGACTATGATTTAGTATTTCACTGAGCTGAACACTAATAACGACATGTGACCAATGTTTAGTCTTTCTATCACCCTCTTGTCTAATGATTAGTGTTGTTTACTCAGCGCTCCTGCTTCACTGTCTGCAGGCGGGCTGGACTGGCTCCAGAGTTCAATTTAATGAACCTTGATAAGTCAAGAAACAGATGTCTGCACAGATGGCTCTAATTTAGATTTATTTTAATTATACAATGAATTCTCTCCCTTGATAGTGTAGAGCAGTTTTAAACCTCATACTGTTGAATCCATATTGTGTCATCCTCTTCCATACAAAACAATGCTACAGTTTATCCTGCTGAATTCCCTGCCGTAGCCACTCATAGAGACCGTTATTGACACGATCCAAACTGGATTCTGGAAGAAAAACAATAACCATCTGACATTCTTGAGCTTTGCTGGATGGTGAAATCGTGCTAAGATTGGACAGGGTAGAGGTTGGTAGGATAGGGTTGAGGTTGGTAGGATAGGGTTGAGGTTGGTTGGATAGGGTTGAGGTTGGTAGGACGGGGTTGAGGTTGGTAGGACAGAGTTGAGGATTAATGTTCATGTTTGATAGGACAGAGTTGAGGTTTCATGTGTGAAGTTGATAGGACAGAGCTGAGGTTGATAGGACAGAGCTGAGGTTGATAGGACTGCGTTGAGGTTTGATAGGACTGCGTTGAGGTTTGATAGGACTGCGTTGAGGTTTGATAGGACAGCGTTGAGGTTTGATAGGACAGCGTTGAGGTTGATAGGACAGCGTTGAGGTTGATGGGACAGCGTTGAGGTTGATAGGACAGAGCTGAGGTTGATGGGACAGAGCTGAGGTTGATGGGACAGAGCTGAGGTTTCATTTGCGTGGTTGATAGGACAGACTGAGATTTCATGTGCGTGGTTGATAGGACAGCGTTGAGGTGTATAGGACAGAGTAGAGGTTGATAGGACAGAGCTGAGATTTCATGTGCGTGGTTGATAGGACAGAGCTGAGGTTTCATGTGCGTGTTGATAGGACAAGAGCTGAGGTTGATAGGACAGAGTTGAGGTTGATAGGACAGCGTTGAGGTTGATAGGACAGCGTTGAGGTGTATAGGACAGAGTAGAGGTGATAGGACAGAGCTGAGGTTTCATATGCTTGGTTTATAGGACAAAGTTGAGGTTGATAGGACAGGTTTGAGGTTTTAGAGGACAGACCTGAGGTTGATAGGACAGACCTGAGGTTGATAGGACAATGCTGAGTTGATAGGCCATGCTGAGGTTGATAGGCCATGCTGAGGTTGATAGGACAGGGTTGAGGTTTCATTTGCGTGGTTGATAGGACAGAGTTGAGGTTTCATGTGTGAGGTTGATAGGACAGAGTTGAGGTTGATAGGATAGAGTTGAGGTTGATAGGACAGGGTTGAGGTTGATAGGACAGAGTTGAGGTTGATGGGACAGATTGAGGTTGATAGGATAGAGTAGAGGTTGATAGGACAGAGTAGAGGTTGATAGGACAGAGTAGAGGTTCATGTGTGTGGTTGATAGACAGAGTTGAGGTTGATAGGACAGAGGTTGAGGTTGATAGGACAGAGTTGAGGTTGATAGGATAGAGTAGAGGTTGATAGGACAGAGTAGAGGTTGATAGGACAGAGTAGAGGTTTCATTTGCGTGGTTGATAGGACAGAGCTGAGATTTCATGTGCGTGGTTGATAGGACAGCGTTGAGGTTGATAGGATAGAGTAGAGGTTGATAGGACAGAGTAGAGGTTGATAGGACAGAGTAGAGGTTTCATGTGTGTGGTTGATAGGACAGCATTGAGGTTGATAGGACAGAGTTGAGTTGATAGGACAGAGTTGAGGTTGATAGGACAGTGTTGAGGTGATGGGACAGAGCTGAGGTTTCATTTGCGTGGTTGATAGGACAGAGCTGAGATTTCATGTGCGTGGTTGATAGGACAGCGTTGAGGTGTATAGGCAGAGTAGAGGTTGATAGGACATCGTTGAGGTTGATAGGACAGCGTTGAGGTTGATAGACAGAGTAGAGGTTTCATGTGCGTGGTTGATAGGACAGAGCTGAGATTTCATGTGCGTGGTTGATAGGACAGAGCTGAGGTTTCATGTGCGTGGTTGATAGGACAGAGCTGAGGTTGATAGGACAGAGTTGAGGTTGATAGGACAGCGTTGAGGTTGATAGGACAGCGTTGAGGTGTATAGGACAGAGTAGAGGTTGATAGGACAGAGCTGAGGTTTCATATGCTTGGTTTATAGGACAAAGTTGAGGTTGATAGGACAGGTTTGAGGTTTTAGAGGACAGACCTGAGGTTGATAGGACAGACCTGAGGTTGATAGGACAGACCTGAGGTTGATAGGACCATGCTGAGGTTGATAGGACAGGGTTGAGGTTTCATTTGCGTGGTTGATAGGACAGAGTTGAGGTTTCATGTGTGAGGTTGATAGGACAGAGTTGAGGTTGATAGGACAGAGTTGAGGTTGATAGGATAGAGTTGAGGTTGATAGGACAGAGTTGAGGTTGATAGGACAGAGTTGAGGTTGATAGGACAGAGCTGAGATTTCATGTGTGTGGTTGATAGGACAGAGTTGAGGTTGATAGGACAGAGTTGAGGTTTCATGTGTGTGGTTGATAGGACAGAGCTGAGGTTTCATGTGTGTGGTTGATAGGACAGAGTTGAGGTTGATAGGACAGAGTTGAGGTTTCATGTGTGTGGTTGATAGGACAGCATTGAGGTTGATAGGACAGAGTAGAGGTTGATAGGACAGAGTTGAGGTTGATAGGACAGAGCTGAGGTTTCTTGTAGGGATGTGACCAATGTAACATTTTTCTTAACTTTTATGCTGCCATTTTTTATTTATTGCTTAATAAACATTAAAATTAACATAAAATTACGTGATTCACAATTCAGATATGGTCCCGCGTATGCCCATAAGTGGCAATGCAGTTCAATCTACCGCAGTCCTGGCAACCTACCAGACGACATTCACGTTACTACTGTCCTCCACCCACTCAGAAACGATGGTATTAATGCCGTGTTACGTTCTCTGTTGTCTCTCTCCTCCATGTACTCTGTTTTCAGTACATGGGACTTCATGGCTCACTTCTCATCAATGTGATGGCTCATTGCAGAGATGTATGACTGTGTGTACGTAGACGTCCAACAATCTGTTGTTGACACCACGTATGGTGTTTGAGAGCTCGTGGGGGTAGTTTTACAACAGTGAACATTTGGTAGTATAGCCTGTTTGGGAAGAATAAGGAAGAATGTTGAGGTCATTGGTTTAGTGTTCTCCATTATGCCTTTATGTTTATCAGAAGGTCCTCAAGGCAAAAGGATACCTTACAGAATCCCTGGCATTAGTGTTATTTTTTTATTACACAGTCACATGGCTAATAAAAAATCAGAGAGGAAAATGTAATGTACGGCGTTGTATTACATTTACATTTTAGTCATTTAGCTGCAGACTCGTATCCAGAGTGACTTACAGAAGCAATAAGGGTTAAGTGCCTAGCTCAAGGGCACATCTACAGATCTTTCACTGTGTCGGCTCTGGGATTCGAACCAGAGATCTTTCGGTTACTGGCCCGACCCTCTAACCGCTAAGCTGCGTGGCGCACCATTGAGTGTTGAATTTAGTAATCCATTTTCATCTTGCATATCTGCAAACCTACGGTTGGACAGATGTTGTTCATAGTTTACTTATTCACCAAGTTTGATAGGACAGAGTTGAGGTTGATAGGATAGAGTAGAGGTTGATAGGACAGAGTAGAGGTTGATAGGACAGAGTAAGTAGAGGTTGATTGGACAGAGTAAGTAGAGGTTGATTGGACAGAGTAAGTAGAGGTTGATTGGACAGAGTAAGTAGAGGTTGATTGGACAGAGTAAGTAGAGGTTGATAGGACAGAGTAAGTAGAGGTTGATAGGACAGAGTAAGTAGAGGTGATAGGACAGAGTAAGTAGAGTTGATAGGACAGAGTAAGTAGAGGTTGATAGGACAGAGTAAGTAGAGGTTGGATTGACAGGTAGTAGAGGTTGATAGGACAGAGTAAGTAGAGGTTGATAGGACAGAGTAAGTAGAGGTTGATAGGACAGAGTAAGTAGAGGTTGATTGGACAGAGTAAGCAGAGGTTGATTGGACAGAGTAAGCAGAGGTTGATTGGACAGAGTAAGTAGAGGTTGATTGGACAGAGTAAGTAGAGGTTGAGGACCTTAGACTGGGGTGAAGGTTCACCTTCCAACAGGACAACAACCCTAAGCACACAGCAAAGACAACGCAGGAGTGGCTTCTGGACAAGTCTCTGAATGTCCTTGAGTGGCCCAGCCAGAGCCCGGACTTGAACCCGATCGAACATCTCTGGAGAGACCTGAATATCGATGTATCCAACCTGACAGAACTTGAGAGGATCTGCAGAGAAGAATGTGAGAAACTCCCCAAATACAGGTGTGCCAAGCTTGTAGCGTCATACCCAAGAAGACTCGAGGCTGTAATCACTGCCAAAGGTGCTTCAACAAAGTATTGAGTAAAGGGTCTGAATACTTCTGTAAATTATATATTTCATTTTTTTTTTCATTATTAATTAGCAAAAAAATTAAAATCTTTGTCATTATGGGGTATAGTGTGTAGATTGATGAGAAAAAACAAACTATTTAATCCATTTTAGGATAAGGCTGTAACGTAACAAAATGTGGAAAAAGGTGAAAGGGTCTGAATACTTTCCGAATGCACTGTATACGGCTACAATGTTGTTTGGTTATTGTTTGAACAGTCGCTGGGATTTATGTTTGGTTATCAATGCAAAATAGGCTACATTGATGAGAAATGCATTTCAGCATAGGGCTGGGCGATATGGCAAATAAATTATCACGATATCTATATATTTTTTAATTCGATAACGATAATTATCACGATATTAATCAAATAATGTTTTTAAAAGGTGCATATCAGCTTCAGACTCAAGAATGCCTGAACAAACCACTATGCTAGATCGAATCCCCGAGCTGACAAGGTAAAGATCTGTCGTTCTGCCCCTGAACAAGGCAGTTAACCCACTGTTCCCCGGTAGGCCGTCATTGTAAATAAGAAGTTGTTCTTAACTGACTTGCCTAGTTAAATAAAGGTTACATTGTTTGTAAAATATGTGAGCTACACATAAAATTATACTTTAAAGATAATTGTTCCATGTTTGCTGCCAGGGAGCAACGTACCTGGCGTCAATTACATTGATACGCCTCTTGAAACCTTCCTTTTCCACTGTGCTAATTGGTAGCATGTCCTTAGCAATGCAATGCATAATAGCATTTGTGGTATCTTTGTCTTTTCGATGTTTGCTTGTAGGGCATGTCAGTGTTGACTGCTTCGGGCAAACATCCCTAGATTGGCTGGTGCTTGAGGGGCGTTTATAAATACCGTGGCGCAAACTCAAACTTCCTGTATGTTCCAAAGAGTGATTTTGCTTCAGATGTTGAAAAAGGTTTGTCGTATTACCAGACTTTGTAGCCACGTGTCTATGGCACAATTTGCACCGAACATTGCTCAGCAATGTCACTTTTTGCTCCGCAATATTGTTTGGAATCATGTACTCTTCCTTTGTGCAGCTCTAATGAAGGAAAATGAAAACGTGACTAACATTAATGGTAAAGCACTGCATCAATCACTTTTTATTTGTGTTTCTTTTGTCCTTGGGTGTCTTGTCTTGGCTAATTAAGTCTGTCCCATTAAAGGGGATGTAACCATCACATTTTATAATGGACCTATTGGATTTGACAGCCTTGGTGCAGGCAGCATCAACATCATTTCAACAGCTGGAGACAAGAGAGAGAGAGAGGGTATTTACACTGATTTATTACTGTCCTCTATCAATCCTTGACACAGGAGAGACATGACGATTTGACTATCATCTAATTTTACTGAAGGGTTTTATTCAGTGGTGTAGTGGAGGGTATACGCTTAATACCCAACTTAATCGCCACTGATACCTATCAAAGTAGTGTAGTGGAGAGCCTTATCAATTAATAGAGCTGATGGAACAGATTTTGGAATGTTAAGCTTAAAATGTTGATGAACTATTGTTTGAATGTGCACACGGCAGTAGGCTTTACGTGTGAATGTTTCAATTTGCTGGGAAACACAGTTCTAAAACGTGCACCGTGGTTTCATGGACAGAGATAGAAATGTCTGTTATAAAGAGGGGAGATCTAAAGATGCAACAACTATTATGGGTTGTTAATATGACTTTGGATAATGCCTTTGGCTGCTAGACAACGAAAGGGGGGCGGCAAGTAGCCTCGTGGTTAGAGCGTTGGACTTGTTGCATAGAAAGGTTGCAAGATCGAATCCCCGAGCTGACGAGGTAAAAAACTGTCGCTCTGCCCCTGAACAAGGCAGTTGACCCACTGTTCCTAGGCCGTCATTGTAAATAAGAATTTGTTCTTAACTGACTTGCCTAGTTAAATCAAATAAATTAAAAAAGAAAGTTGACAGAACCAGGAGAACGCATAATGAGTAAGTCTTTATAAAATAATTGCCTCCACGTTTCTATGGTGGGATTTTGTCTATAGGCTTCTACTTTGAAGCAAGGTAAGATGCCTCATCATATGAAATAAAACGTCCAGGTTTCAAACAATTAAGGAACAGGAAAAATATAGCGACGCTAATGACAGAACCGTATGGTAGATGGAACGGCTTTCCCAAAAACATTCTCTATTCATTGTTAACTAGCTACAAAGTAGCCTATGCTGACCTGTCAGAATGATATGATTATTTGCATCAATCCACTGGCTATTTATTTTGCAAACTCCATCTCATGTACACTGCTAATCAAACAGTAGTGCTATGTGCCTGCACACTTCAATTAAAGGGGAACTACTCTCAGAAATCAAAATGTATTAGATTTGACTTAGACCGCAAAAGTGGTCTCCCTGATGTGGTTTAAGCATTGTTATGGACTTAGAACATACAATTGTGTTGTTTTTCTGTAAAATAAAAAAGTGTGACTTTGAGAACACAAATCTGGGAAAAATTGGGGAGAATCTGAAACCTGTGAAATTCTGACTCAGTTTATCTGTTTCAATAGTAGGCCTACTATTATCCTACTGAACAGTACAGCTTGGGTTGGCCTGACTGTGAAAGACCAACATGGGCTTCATCATTTTAGATCATTCAGAGTGTATGTCACTGCTTCTCATAGAATTGTTCACAAAGGGTGCCTTTTTCCTTCACCGGACGGGCCGTTTGGAAATGTTCTGGGCCGAAATTAAGAGTCCAGGCTCCATGACACCACTGGATTTATCGTACCTCCATAGTCTAATCGCTTCTACAACATGTTCTTTGTGATTGTAGCTGACGTTATCTTTTTGCCCGTTTTGATTGGGTTTTGAACTGAGTATTCAAATGTTAAAAAGTTGAGATTTTCCTAAAGCCATCTAGAACTGTGTGAGGACGAACTCCCACTATTGGCAAAGAGGACTAGCCGATCCATGTATTCTGGTTCTTTCTCAGTCTGTACTTATCGGTCAGTGTAAACGCCTCTAATGTAGCAGTAAGAGACTTGCATGCAAAGGCATTCTGGGGATGTTTTGCATGCTGGTCATTGCAGTGTTATCAATTGGCTTTGTTTGGTGTCATTTCTCCTGGCTGTAAAAAGAAGCAAGAACAAGGTTCTGCTGGGAAACCGATGTTTGACTCGGGTCTGTCACCAATCCGCTGGACACACGTGTCATTCACAATCCCTACTTGGAGCTGCTCAAGGCATTCTTTAGACCAGTGGCTCAAACTGTAAAAAGTGACAATGTGCTACTGTTCAGTCAATGTGAATCAAACACAGTCAATATTCAGATTCAACCTCAAACAGGAACCAGCTGTTTGAAATGTCCTAATTTTATATTTTTCTCTGAATGACGCTAATACCTAGAATTTTGTGAGAAGTTGAGCTACAAGGATTAGATAGGAAGTATTCAACTTCCCTTTGAAGCTAAACATAGCATAGCTAACTTTCTGTATGCATTAGCTTAGCGCTTGATGATTACAACAGTTATCAGTACAGAGGAAGTGTTGACTTCTGTTGTTTCATCAACATTAGCCTAATCAGCTCACAACTTCTGTCTCCAGACTAGCCTATAGTGAGTGGCCTGATATACAGCCAGGTCCGTAATTGTTGGCACCCTTGATCATAGCTGCGGGAAGTGCTGCTGCTGAAGGTGTTGCAGCACCCCCTGGTGGTGAGGTGGCAAAACTGCAAGCATCTGTGCTGCAGATGAATGCATCATTTTTCTGTTAAATTATTATTGTGAATAATAATGAGATTGGGGAGATTGAAAATTGCATTTTATTACACCTTCACTTATACAATTTAAATGTGTGATTTTGTTACTTTTGTTTTAATTGGGCACAAAAAACTGTTTCATTATTCAAACCATTACACATATGTATACACAACAGTCAGCAGTTTGTCTTGTCAATTTGACTGTGTTCAGGTGTGTGTTAGTAATTGGTTTGTGTCTTGAAAGGTGGTCTGTTTTGAATAGTGGGAGAGGAATGCTTGGAAGAGGTAGACAACCTATATGCTCTGCGGGAAAAGGTTTTTTGTTTTAATAACCTTTTAGCATGGTCTGTTTTAACTTTTTTAAAGCATCTGTTTTATAGCCTAATAAATATTTATTTAATTCTGACAATTGTCAGTCCAGTTATTCTTGTTTAACCTCTTGATTTGTACGGGGTACGGCCAGCTGTGTCACAGGGAGAAACAAAACATGGGATATTTATATATAGGTCCCATTGTGCATGTATAGCTCACAGCTCTGTGATATGTTCTTATATATATTCAGTTGTGGGGGTTTGGATTCAGACACGCACTCTGCTGTACGATAGACGATAGACAGTTTAGTTTGTGTTAAGTCAGGCCTCTCTGTCCTTCTCGCGCTCCCCCCTCTCTCTGTCCCTCTCCCCCAGGGCCTCAGGGCCTAAAATTAACACCCGCCAAATGTGGGTAGATTTTGGCATTTCATCAGCCASGCKGGGGGGGGGGGGGGGGGGGGGGGTTCAGGGCTCCAGTAAAAAGTGAAGTATGATCATAGCAAAATAAACACTGCAGTAGCTGTTTTCAAAGTATTTCTGCCTGCCGCTGCAACACTGCGTGGGCTGGGGACTGTGTGCACCTGAAGAGCTGAGTGACAGATTCATTTTTAGAAGCGCTGCGCGGAGGCATAAAAGTAGTTCTATACACAACTACAAACAAAAGTTTACTGAAGTGAAACTTTGTCGTTGTGTTTCTTGGCTATTTACCTTGTTTTGTTCACAAGACTAGGTTGTTTTTCAATGTTTGAGTTTCAACTGCTAGGGAAGAGAAGCAATGGGGATACTAGTCAGACTCTCAATCTCACAGGCATAAACAGGGTTGCCAGGTCTAGCTAAAATCTATAGGCCATGACCTCGCGAAACCTGCCCACAAGGAAAACTAGCCCTATTTGTTATTATTTTGCAGCAAGAGATGCCTTGCCACATTTATCCAATAAACCCTTTTTCCATAACGTTATCGAGCGAATTAAGGAATATCGACTTAACAACGTAGACTAAGAAGCACAATTTGTTTTTCCATCAAAATAATAATTATTGCAAGCTTAAGAATATGTCCCAAGAGAAAAGATAATACACCTCTATTAAACTTGCCAGATCATTTTCCATCAAGGGATGTCGATTTTACTTGTTTTTCTGCAATGATTAAGCAATAAGGCCCGAGGAGGTATGGTAGGCTATATGGCCAATATAGCATGGCTAAGGGCTGTTCTTAGGACACAAACCCCCTGAGGTGCCTTATTGCTATTATAAACTGGTTACCAACCTAATTAGAACAGTAAAAAGTATATTTTTTGTCATACCCGTGGTATAGGGTCTGATATACCGTGGCTTTCAACCAATCCGCATTCAGGGCTCAAACCACCCAGTTTATAATTGTGAATAAATCCAGAATGTGCGTGTGCGTAACTATAGATAAATCCGACAGGAGAGTTTGAGTGGTGAAAGTTGGACAGAGGATCTCTGTGCAAGAAACACTTCGACAAGCTTTTTTAACCCCCTAAAAAATGTATTATAATAATAACAACCTAAAAAAAACACTTGGACTAATTTCTAAAAATGATTTTTAGGAAATGTTCTGGGAATTATGCAGTTATTATGCGCCAGATGTTAAGACTACAACCCGTTATAAATGGCCTATTTGCAAGACTGACTTGTTATTTCAATATACATAGACTACTGACTAAAATCTGGGTTTATAATTGCATTTCAACTTTTTATTTTAAATTTTTTATTTAACCTTTATTTAACTTGGCAAGTCAGTTAAGAACAAATTGTTATTTACATTGACGGCCTACCAAAAGGCAAAAGGCCTCCTGTGGGGACGTGGGCTGGGATTAAAAATAAGAATTAATTAAATAATTTTTTAGGACAAAACACACATCACGACAAGAGAGACAACACTACATAATTGCCATGGTTTGCTGAGCTAGTAGCCTATAGACCCTGACATGTCATTTCAGGGAAAAGTCAACAATGAAACTGACATTAAATGTGGAGCAGTAGATCTGTGACCATGACCCCAATTGATAACTTCCAATTGAATTAAACAAGGACATTAACAACAGCCTAATAACACAAGGCTACAACAATAAACTGACGTTATAGGCTATTTATTAAATCTGTTTGCCAGCTCCAGGTAGGCTACACAAGTGACTCCAGCAATATCGTCATTTCTACATATTTATTGTATCAAATAGTAGGCTACAGTAGCCTACAATGGCATAGAAATGAATTGCCTATTTGATGGCCAACAGATGCAAATGTATCATTTGCCAGTCAAAAGTTTGGACACACCTATTCATTCCAGGGTTTTTATTTACTTTTTACTATTTTCTACATTGTAAAGTGTCAAACAAATCAAAATATATTTTTTGAGATTCTTCAAAGTAGCCACCCTTTGCCTTGATGATAGCTTAGCACACTCTTGGCATTTTCTCAACCAGCTTCATGAGGTAGTCACCTGGAATGCATTTCAATTAACAGGTGTGCCTTGTTAATTTGTGGAATTTCTTTCCTTAATGCGTTTGGCCCAATCAGTTGTGTTGTCACAAGGCAGGGGTGGGGTGGTACACAGGAGATAGCCCTATTTGGTAAAGGACCAAGTCCATATTATGTCAAGAACAGCTCAAATAAGCAAAGAGAAACAACAGTCCATCATTACTTTAAGACATGAAGGTCAGTCAATCTGGAAAATGTCAAGAACTTTTAAAGTTTCTTCAAGTGAAGTTGCAAAAACCATCAAGCGCTATAATGAAACTGGCTCTCATGAGGACCGCCATAGGAAAAGAAGACCCAGAGTTACCTCTGCTGCAGAGGATAAGTTCATTAGTTACCAGCCTCAGAAATTGCATCCCAAATAAATGCTTCAGAGTTCAAATAACAGACACATCTCAAAATCAACTGTTCAGAGGAGACTGCATGAATTGCTGCAAAGAAACCACTACTAAAGGACACCAAGAAGAAGAGACTTGCTTTGGCCAAAAAAC